>NC_086447.1:545468530-545768530 GCF_028390025.1 Pseudophryne corroboree | reverse complement strand
CCTAACACCCGTTGTCCAGACCCAGCCAACCCAGTCGCAGGATATCCCCCAAGCCTCCATTACTCCACAACTGCTCCAAGCTCCACCCCAGCAACAAGTACCCGATGACTTTTGGGCCAGTTGGACAAGCCAACAGACCCAAAACAATGCCTGCCTGACCGCCCACACCAAACACCTTGCCAGTCTGCCCCATCATCTGCCGCGCATTAGTCGCAACTCGGGCAGACTGATTGTCCAAGTAGGTCGAATAGCCACTTCTATGGATCAAATTCGGGCCGACAACAATCAAATGCTGGCTCATTTGACGCGCATCATTGATGAGCAACAACGCCAGCAGCAAACACTCATCCAACTGATACAACACAATCAGGTTGTGAATGAGTCATTGTCCAGGATTGTGGCAAGCCACACTGCAACCAACAACCAACTGAATGCCAGCATCCATAATTTAAGCCAGAACATCTCTTTGATGGCAGCACAACAAGTGAGCTCCAGCTCTGGAACCACGACCCCTAGCCAAACGCCAGTAACCTACCCTGTTCGTCGATCCTCCCGAACACGTGCCAGTGAGCCAGCACAAAGCACGGCACCCAGCACACACAAGCGAAAAAAATAAAAAATAAAAAACTTTTGTGTAACACAATTAAAATTTGATCATTTCAATCACACAACTTCCAGTGTCCGTGTCAAACATTGTAGAAGACGCTATGTATGTATGTTTTTCTGGGGTAATGAATTACAATGTATTTATCTCAAAAACTAACTACAATGTACACACCACTATAAACAACAAACATTAAGTAACAAAACACACAATCACACTTACAAAAATGTATTGCAAAGGGTTTAGGCAAGGTTAATTACATCCAACAAAAACTTACCTGCAAAATACCGCTGAATCACTTCTTGCCTTACCTGCCTCCCAACATCTGTACTCACACTGTCACCAGATGTTTCTAACTCCTCTGCTTGCTGACTGCTTTCTCCCTCATCATGTGCCAGATGTTGATTCAAACACAGATTATGGAGAAAACAGCAGCAGAACACAATCCTAGTCACCTTGGAGGGACTATACAACAAAAGGCCAGCAGATTTATCCAGGCACCGAAACCGTGATTTCAGCACACCAAAACATCTTTCTATCACATTCCGCGTAGCCTTATGTGCATGATTGTAACTGTGTTCAGCAGGAGAATCAGGTTGGGACAATGGAGTAAGGAGCCAAGAGAAGCAGCCATAACCACCATCACCTGAAAAACATATATAGGCAACATTAGTACATGTGTATGATTATTAATTACCCTATACAAAAATGGAGTTTGTAGTTAAAAGACATACACACAACACATTTGGAACATACCCAGCAGCCAGCCATCAGGCATTTGTCCGTCCTCAAATTTATCGAAGAGCGATGACTGACTGAAGATGAAGGAGTCATGGCAGCCACCAGGGTAACCTGCAACCACACTCATAATTTTTAGTTTTGCATCACAAACCACCTGGACATTAGTGGATTGGGCCATATGTCTGTTGGTATATATATATATTGACGGCCCCTAGGTGGTCTCAGCTGAACGTGTGTGCAATCTATGGCCCCCAGCACATTGGGCATGCCAGCAAGCTCATAGAAAGCTACCCTGACAGCACGCCACTCCGACTCCTGGGTAGGGAAGCAGATTGAGGCATTAATATGTGGATCCAAGACATCCAAAACCTGAGTGGACAGTAAACAATCTAAGGTGAGTGTCATGTTATGTATTCTATACAATACTGTGTTGTAAGAGCTTACAGAAGCAACACTTAGACATAAACGTGTATGTATTTTTCAACTCACCTGATTCAAATATTTTGAAAAGGTTGGCTGCGAGATACCAATAACGTCGCCTGCCACAGCCTGGAAGCTCCCAGTAGCCATAAAGTGTAACACAGCCAGGAGTTTGTGCAGGCCTGAGACAGAGCGAGAGCGTGCTGTCTCAGGGTCTAGTCCCAGTTTGACAAGGTCATACAGGCGGAAAATGTTGTTTCTATTTAGGCGGAACATCTGTATGACCCTATCATCAGACAATGCGTTTAAGTTTAAACGTCCCCTAAAAAAACGTGGCTGGCGCAGCCTCCGCGGCACCTGGACAACCTGCTGACCATGTTCACTTACCTGGCCCTGATTTCTGGAAGCCTCATGGTGCAGGCTCAGGTATCCCACAGCAAACAGAAAGTCATTAGCACACAACACAGCCGCCATTTCAGAGTGAGAGAATTTCAAAATGTGCCTGGGACACTTTTATAGGGCCAAAAATTCAGGTGTGAGTAATGGATAATTGAGTACACATGTAAACACGCTTTTCAAAAGCAGGTCTGTTTTTTTTTAGGACTTTTTTACGATTTGTAATTTTTCACGGCCGCAAATGCATTTTCACGGCAGACATTACAATTACGAATGGTTAGTAAATGACCGAGATTCATATCTAAACAGGCGCGTTTTAACCGATGGTGTATTCATTCGTAATTTTTTACTTGGACTTCAAAAAAAATACGAATGCCCTCATCACTGCCGAGATTTGAGTTTAGTAAATTCCCGAGATGACACTTTGATGAAAAAACGGCATCTCGGTCAAAATCGGGTCCTTAGTAAATATACCCCCTTGTTTTTAAAGTGTCGTTTCTTAGTTCATTAAGTAGGCATTTGTCACTCTTTAATGTACCCATTATCAACTTTAAAAACATCTGTACCAATGTTTTTATTTTAAAACAACACAAAACACCATTTGTGATGAAATAATGCTTTGATTTTTTTAAGTATTTTTTTTGTGAATGGTTATTTTTTTTAAAACAATTAAACGGAAAAAAAATAAAAAAAAATTCTGCAGCCAAATTATCTCCTGCAGGAGGCCCCTACAGTGGCCCTCCAATCTTTGAAGGCTTTGGCCAATCATGGTATTGGGATCTCCAACAGCATCATCTGTAATGGATGTAAACAATACTACATTTATTACTCACATTACACATGATAGAAGCAAGGCACAAAACACACTTTAACCAGTCAGTAGCTAGGTCAGGGATGTAGAACCTTTGGTCCTCCAGCTGTTCCGGAACTATACATCCCAGCATGGCCTGCAATGTTTTCCAAAAAGAGCCATACTAAAATGGGTGCAGGCCATGCTGGTATGTGTACTTCATCCACATCTGGAGTGGCCTGGGCTCACCATTTAATTTGTAGGCCCATCATCATCAGACTGCATCTGTACATCTGCAGGTGAACTACATATCCCAGCATGTCCTGACTCAGTGCTAACATGCTTTAGAACATAAGCTGAGGCAGGGCCTGTTGGTATGTGTTTCAGATCAGCATTTGCAGGGTCACATTTGAAGAACACATGGCCCTGCAGGCTTGGACTGGCCCATAGGGGTACAGGGAAAACTACCAATCGGCCCCACTGCCTGGGGGCCCACCCTATCAATTATAAATTTTGAATACATACCCTCCAACATTTTAAACATAAAAATGGGTACAAATTTAAAAAAGGGGCATGGACACGTGTAAAGGGGGCGTGGCCACGTCCCTTTCCCTATACTTTCAATGGAAGTTTGGCAAGTCAAAAAACGGTACAGACCAAAAAAAAAAAATGTACTGAACCTGTTAAAAAGGTACAGTTGGAGGGTATGTGAATATGTTACATTACACTGCACAGGACTATGGTGTATTTTCTACAATGCGTTGATGTTATTAATAGAGATGTGCGGCTTGCACTTTTTGTGTTTTGGTTTTGGTTCTAATTCCACTTTTGTGTTTTGGTTTTGGCTTGGTTTTGCCAAAACCACCCTTTTCGTGTTTTGGTTTTGGATCTGGATGATTTTTGAAAAAAACATAAAAACAGCTAAAATCAGAATTTGGTGGTAATTTTGCTCCTACGGTATTATTAACCTCAATAACAATAATTTCCAATCATTTCCAGTCTATTCTGAACACCTCACGCCTCACAATATGGGCCCTCATTCCGAGTTGTTCGCTCGCTAGCTACTTTTAGCAGAAATGCAAACGCTAGGCCGCCGCCCTCTGGGAGTGTATCTTAGCTTAGCAGAATTGCGAACGAAAGATTAGCAGAACTGCTACTAAATAATTCCTTGCAGTTTCTGAGTAGCTCCAGACCTACTCCTAGATTGCGATCACCTCAGTCCGTTTAGTTCCTGGTTTGACGTCACAAACACGACCTGCGTTCGGCCGGCCACTACCCCGTATCACCAGTCACTCCTGAGTTTTTTAGCACACTCACTGAAAATGGCCAGTTTCCGCCCAGAAACACCCACTTCCTGTCAATCACACTACGATCACTCGAGCGATGGAAAAACGTCGCTCGAGCTTGTGTAAATCTACTAAGTTTTGTGTGAAAGTACTTAGCGCATGCACGCTGCGTACCATGCGCATGCGCATTTTCCACCTAATCGCTGCATTGCGAAAAACGGCAACGAGCGAACAACTCGGAATGACCACCATTGTTTTTAGGCCAAAAGGTTGCGCCGAGTTTGCTGGATGACTAAGCTAAGTGACACAAATGGACAACACAAACACCTGGCCCATCTAGGAGTGACACTGCAGTGTCAGACAGGAAGGAGGGCAGATATTAAAAAAAAGGCCACAAACAGCACATCACGCAAAGAAGAATAAGAATTGCAATGAGGTAGTTGTATGACTAAGCCAAACGACACAAACAATTGGCCCATCTAGGCGTGGCACTGCAGTGGCAGACAGGAGGGCAGATATAAAAAAAAGGCCCCAAACAGCACATCATGCAAAAAAGAAAAAGAATTGCAACGAGGTAGCTGTATGACTAAGCCAAGCGACACAAACAATTGGCCTATCTAGGCGTGGCACTGCAGTGGCAGACAGGAAGGCAGATATTAAAAAAAAGGCCCCAAACAGCACATCATGCAAAGAAGAAAAATAATTGCAATGAGGTAGTTGTATGACTAAGCCAAGCGACACAAACAATTGGCCCATCTAGGCGTGGCACTGCAGTGGCAGACAGGAGGGCAGATATAAAAAAAAAGGCCCCAAACGGCACATCATGCAAAGAAGAAAAAGAATTGCAATGAGGTAGTTGTATGACTAAGCCAAGTAACACAAACAATTGGCCCATCTAGGCGTGGCACTGCAGTGGTAGACAGGAGGGCAGATATAAAAAAGGCCCCAAACAGCACATCATGCAAAGATGTAGAAGAGGTGCAATGAGGTAGCTGTATGACTAAGCCAAGCGACACAAACAATTGGCCCATCTAGGCGTGGCACTGCAGTGGCAGACAGGAGGGCAGATATAAAAACAAGGCCCCAAACAGCACATCATGCAAAAAAGAAAAATAATTGCAATGAGGTAGTTGTATGACTAAGCCAAGCGACACAAACAATTGGCCTATCTAGGCGTGGCACTGCAGTGGCAGACAGGAAGGCAGATATTAAAAAAAAGGCCCCAAACAGCACATCATGCAAAGAAGAAAAATAATTGCAATGAGGTAGTTGTATGACTAAGCCAAGCGACACAAACAATTGGCCCATCTAGGCGTGGCACTGCAGTGGCAGACAGGAGGGCAGATATAAAAAAAAAGGCCCCAAACGGCACATCATGCAAAGAAGAAAAAGAATTGCAATGAGGTAGTTGTATGACTAAGCCAAGTAACACAAACAATTGGCCCATCTAGGCGTGGCACTGCAGTGGTAGACAGGAGGGCAGATATAAAAAAGGCCCCAAACAGCACATCATGCAAAGATGTAGAAGAGGTGCAATGAGGTAGCTGTATGACTAAGCCAAGCGACACAAACAATTGGCCCATCTAGGCGTGGCACTGCAGTGGCAGACAGGAGGGCAGATATAAAAACAAGGCCCCAAACAGCACATCATGCAAAAAAGAAAAATAATTGCAATGAGGTAGTTGTATGACTAAGCCAAGCGACACAAAGAATTGGTCCATCTAGGCGTGGCACTGCAGTGGTAGACAGGAGGGCAGATATAAAAAAAAGGCCCCAAACAGCACATCATGCAAAGATGTAGAAGAGGTGCAATGAGGTAGCTGTATGACTAAGCCAAGTGACACAAACAATTGGCCCATCTAGGAGTGGCACTGCAGTGGCAGACAGGAGGGCAGATATCACAAAAAGGCCCCAAACAGCACATAATTCAAAGAAGAAAAAAAAGGTGCACCGAGGTTGCTGTATGACTAAGCTAAGCGACACAAACACCTGACCCATCTAGTAGTGTCACGCAGTGGCTGAATGTCGAGAGTGGCCTGTAATTGTTTGGTCCACTGACAGCATCTCCAGCACGCTCCAGTAATTTTTTTAAAAATTCTACAATTGGTGGACTTATACGGCAGTACCCCAGGACTAATACAGCAGTACCCCTGGACTCATACGGCAGTGTCAGACAGGATGGCACTTTTCAAAAACTAGGCCCCAAACAGAACCTCATGCAAAGATGTCGAAGAGGTGCAATGAGGTAGCTGTATGACTAAGCTAAGCGACACAAACAATTCCAGCTGGAATTATACGTCCAAATCACTGAAATTAATTGGCAAAATCACTGGAATTATACATCCAAATCACTGGAATTACCGTATATACTCGAGTATAAGTCGACCCGAATATAAGCCGAGATACCTAATTTTACCACAAAAAACTGGGAAAAATTACTGACTCGAGTATAAGCCTAGGGTGGGAAATGTACGGTGCCAGGGGTTTTCATGCTCAGGGTGTCATGCTCGTTGCCAGGGGTTTCATGCGGTAGGTGTTATGCTTGTTGCCAGGGGGTAATGCTTGTTGCTAGGGTTGTGCCCCCAGTGCCACATATACCCCCAGTAACAGATATCCCCCCACAGTGCCAGATAAAAACATGCCGCCGTTGCTTTGCCCCCAGTAGTTATGCCCCTTCTTTGCCCCCAGTAGTTGTGCCCCCTCTTTCATTGCCCCCAGTAGTTGTGCCCCCTTTCATTGCCCCCAGTAGTTGTGCCCCCTTTCATTGCCCCCAGTAGTTGTGCCCCCTTTCATTGCCCCCAGTAGTTGTGCCTCCTTCTTTCTTTGCCCCCTGTTGCAGTGCCCCCTTCTTTCTTTGCCCCCTGTTGCAGTGCCCCCTTCTTTCTTTGCCCCCTGTTGCAGTGCCCCCTTCTTTCTTTGCCCCCTGTTGCAGTGCCCCCGTCGCCGCTTACAAACACACAAACACACACAAAAACAATACTTACCACTGCCCCGCTCCTGCTTCCCGACCGCATCTTCTGCTGCTGCGCTGCTCCGCTCCGTCCGTCCGCTCGCTCGCTCCGTCCGGCCGCCGCTCCGTCCGGCCGCCCGCTCCCCGGCACCCGATCATCTCTATGGGAGAGACGTCATGACGTCTCTCCCATAGCAACGCGCACAGACACTAGAGGTCAATAATGACCTCTAGTGTCTGTCCTGGAGCCGGCTGCAGCGGACGCCCACACAGCCCACGGCGTCTGCTGCAGCCATTGACTCGAGTATAAGCCGAGGGGGGCTTTTTCAGCATAGAAAAATGTGCTGAAAAAGTCGGCTTATACTCGAGTATATACGGTAATTGGCAAGATCACTGTAATTAATAATTATACATCCAAATCAATTAGGCCATGCCCCCAAACCCACAGCAGGCACAGCAATGAGATAGGGTTCCTGTCTCAAGTGCCCTGGGCCCCCCGGACTCATAATCCGCCACTGGGGGCATGCCAGCAGCTCACAGAGCGCTGGGCATGCCCCCTCACTGACGAAAACAGGGGCGTGGCTCGCGATCGCGGGTCCACCCGCGAAGCAACACCCCCTTTCCCGTTGGTCATGCCCCCTTTTTACTGTGCGTGTGTCCCTCCTGCCTGAAGAAAGTTGGGAGGTATGCACCCCTGCCTGTGCCATGCCCATACCATCTGCTCCTGCTCCAAGTCTCCTATAGATTTGCCCAGATCTGTGACTCATTTGACTAACTCCGCCCAGTGTTTTGACTCCGCCCAGCGTTAGCAAATGAAGCACAAAGTCACAGATCTGGGCTATTATATAGGAGATATTCAATGCACTATCTGGTGTATAAAAAGACCAATGTGTATATATATGTTCAGGTTATTCTACTGTTCCACCAGACTCCCGCACTTGCTCCAATGTTCCGCAGAGTGGGAGCTTGTGGATCAGGGATGTAGAACCTTTGGTCCTCCAGCTGTTCCGGAACTATACATCCCAGCATGGCCTGCAATGTTTTCCAAAAAGAGCCATACTAAAATGGGTGCAGGCCATGCTGGTATGTGTACTTCATCCACATCTGGAGTGGCCTGGGCTCACCATTTAATTTGTAGGCCCATCATCATCAGACTGCATCTGTACATCTGCAGGTGAACTACATATCCCAGCATGTCCTGACTCAGTGCTAACATGCTTTAGAACATAAGCTGAGGCAGGGCCTGTTGGTATGTGTTTCAGATCAGCATTTGCAGGGTCACATTTGAAGAACACATGGCCCTGCAGGCTTGGACTGGCCCATAGGGGTACAGGGAAAACTACCAATCGGCCCCACTGCCTGGGGGCCCACCCTATCAATTATAAATTTTGAATACATACCCTCCAACATTTTAAACATAAAAATGGGTACAAATTTAAAAAAGGGGCATGGACACGTGTAAAGGGGGCGTGGCCACATCCCTTTCCCTATACTTTCAATGGAAGTTTGGCAAGTCAAAAAACGGTACAGACCAAAAAAAAAAATGTACTGAACCTGTTAAAAAGGTACAGTTGGAGGGTATGTGAATATGTTACATTACACTGCACAGGACTATGGTGTATTTTCTACAATGCGTTGATGTTATTAATAGAGATGTGCGGCTGGCACTTTTTGTGTTTTGGTTTTGGTTTTGTTTCTAATTCCTCTTTTGTGTTTTGGTTTTGGCTTGGTTTTGCCAAAACCACCCTTTTCGTGTTTTGGTTTTGGATCTGGATGATTTTTGAAAAAAACATAAAAACAGCTAAAATCAGAATTTGGTGGTAATTTTGCTCCTACGGTATTATTAACCTCAATAACAATAATTTCCAATCATTTCCAGTCTATTCTGAACACCTCACGCCTCACAATATGGGCCCTCATTCCGAGTTGTTCGCTCGCTAGCTACTTTTAGCAGAAATGCAAACGCTAGGCCGCCGCCCTCTGGGAGTGTATCTTAGCTTAGCAGAATTGCGAACGAAAGATTAGCAGAATTGCTACTAAATAATTCCTTGCAGTTTCTGAGTAGCTCCAGACCTACTCCTAGATTGCGATCACCTCAGTCCGTTTAGTTCCTGGTTTGACGTCACAAAGACGACCTGCGTACGGCCGGCCACTACCCCGTTTCAGCAGTCACTCCTGAGTTTTTTAGCACACTCACTGAAAATGGCCAGTTTCCGCCCAGAAACACCCACTTCCTGTCCATCACACTACGATCACTCGAGCGATGGAAAAACGTCGCTCGAGCTTGTGTAAATTTACTAAGTTTTGTGTGAAAGTACTTAGCGCATGCACGCTGCGTACCATGCGCATGCGCATTTTCCACCTAATCGCTGCATTGCGAAAAACGGCAACGAGCGAACAACTCGGAATGACCACCATTGTTTTTAGGCCAAAAGGTTGCGCCGAGTTTGCTGGATGACTAAGCTAAGTGACACAAATGGACAACACAAACACCTGGCCCATCTAGGAGTGACACTGCAGTGTCAGACAGGAAGGAGGGCAGATATTAAAAAAAAGGCCACAAACAGCACATCACGCAAAGAAGAATAAGAATTGCAATGAGGTAGTTGTATGACTAAGCCAAACGACACAAACAATTGGCCCATCTAGGCGTGGCACTGCAGTGGCAGACAGGAGGGCAGATATAAAAAAAAGGCCCCAAACAGCACATCATGCAAAAAAGAAAAAGAATTGCAACAAGGTAGCTGTATGACTAAGCCAAGCGACACAAACAATTGGCCTATCTAGGCGTGGCACTGCAGTGGCAGACAGGAGGGCAGATATTAAAAAAAAAGGCCCCAAACAGCACATCATGCAAAGAAGAAAAATAATTGCAATGAGGTAGTTGTATGACTAAGCCAAGCGACACAAACAATTGGCCCATCTAGGCGTGGCACTGCAGTGGCAGACAGGAGGGCAGATATAAAAAAAAAAGGCCCCAAACGGCACATCATGCAAAGAAGAAAAAGAATTGCAATGAGGTAGTTGTATGACTAAGCCAAGTAACACAAACAATTGGCCCATCTAGGCGTGGCACTGCAGTGGTAGACAGGAGGGCAGATATAAAAAAAGGCCCCAAACAGCACATCATGCAAAGATGTAGAAGAGGTGCAATGAGGTAGCTGTATGACTAAGCCAAGCGACACAAACAATTGGCCCATCTAGGCGTGGCACTGCAGTGGCAGACAGGAGGGCAGATATAAAAACAAGGCCCCAAACAGCACATCATGCAAAAAAGAAAAATAACTGCAATGAGGTAGTTGTATGACTAAGCCAAGCGACACAAAGAATTGGTCCATCTAGGCGTGGCACTGCAGTGGTAGACAGGAGGGCAGATATAAAAAAAAGGCCCCAAACAGCACATCATGCAAAGATGTAGAAGAGGTGCAATGAGGTAGCTGTATGACTAAGCCAAGTGACATAAACAATTGGCCCATCTAGGAGTGGCACTGCAGTGGCAGACAGGAGGGCAGATATCACAAAAAGGCCCCAAACAGCACATAATTCAAAGAAGAAAAAAAAGGTGCACCGAGGTTGCTGTATGACTAAGCTAAGCGACACAAACACCTGACCCATCTAGTAGTGTCACGCAGTGGCTGAATGTCGAGAGTGGCCTGTAATTGTTTGGTCCACTGACAGCATCTCCAGCACGCTCCAGTAATTTTTTTAAAAATTCTACAATTGGTGGACTTATACGGCAGTACCCCAGGACTAATACAGCAGTACCCCTGGACTCATACGGCAGTGTCAGACAGGATGGCACTTTTCAAAAACTAGGCCCCAAACAGAACCTCATGCAAAGATGTCGAAGAGGTGCAATGAGGTAGCTGTATGACTAAGCCAAGCGACACAAACAATTCCAGCTGGAATTATACGTCCAAATCACTGAAATTAATTGGCAAAATCACTGGAATTATACATCCAAATCACTGGAATTAATTGGCAAGATCACTGTAATTAATAATTATACATCCAAATCACTGGAATTAATTGGAAAAATCACTGTAATTAATAATTATACGTCCAAATCACTGGAATTAATTGGAAAAATCACTGGAATTATACGCCCAAATCACTGGAATTAATTGCCAAAATCACTGTAATTAATAATTATACGTCCAAATCACTGAAATTAATTGTTAAAATCACTGTAATTAATAATTATACGTCCAAATCACTGGAATTAATTGGCAAAATCGCTGGAATTATACGTCCAAATCACTGGAATTAATTGGCAAGATAACTGTAATTAATAATAATACGTCCAAATCACTGGAATTAATTGGAAAAATCACTGTAAATAATTATACGTCCAAATCACTGGAATTAATTGGCAAAATCACTGGTATTATACGCCCAAATCACTGGAATTAATTGCCAAAATCACTGTAATTAATAATTATACGTCCAAATCACTGAAATTAATTGCCAAAATCACTGTAATTAATAATTATACGTCCAAATCACTGGAATTAATTGGCAAAATCGCTGGAATTATACGTCCAAGTCCACTGGAATTAATTGGCAAGATAACTGTAATTAATAATTATACGTCCAAATCACTGGAATTAATTGGCAAAATCACTGTAATTATACAACCAAATCACTGGAATTAATTGGCAAGGTCACTGTAATAAATAATTATTTATTACAGTGATCTTGCCAATTAATTCCAGTGATTTGGTTGTATAATTACAGTGATTTTGGCAATCACTGGAATTAATTGGCAAAATCACTGTAATTATACGTCCAAATCACTGGAATTAATTGGCAAAATCATTGTAATTAATAATTATATGTCTAAATCACTGGAATTAATTGGCAAAATCACTGTAATTATACGTCCAAATCACTGGAATTAAATGGCAAAATCTCGCTATCACCTGCCTAGTGAAGTGGAATCTAGATGGGATTTGGTATCGGGGACACAATACCTCCATCACTTGTCTAAATACCTCTGCACTAATGGTGGATACCGGATGCACGTCTAACACCAACATAAGTGTCAAGGCCTCAGTTATGAAGGCTTCCATCGTAATGTGAAGCTGAACCACTAGTCATGAACATAGGCCAGGGCCTCAGCCGTTCCTTGCCACTCCATGTCATAAATGACGTATTGGCAAGTTTACGTTTCTCCTCAGATCATTTAAATTTCTTTTTTTGGGTCTTTTTACTGAACTTTGGCTTTTTTGGATCTTACATACCCTCTACTATTACAATGGGCATTGGCCTTGGCAGACGATGTTGATGGCATTTCATCATCTATGTCATGGCTAGTGACAGCAGCTTCAGCACTAGGAGGAAGTGGTTCATGACCTTTCCCTATTTTATCCTCCAAATTTTTGTTCTCCATAATTTTTCTGGAGTTATATAACACAATATGAGGCACAAGAGAGCGTACCCCTACACCTCACAGGGCAAACACTAAAAATTATTTGGATTAAATATTAATAACTCCTTTATTTTGAGTAAATAATATACAGCACAGGACAGCACCACTGAACTTATATGGCAGCACCACTGGACTGGATTTATACGGAATTATATGGATTTATATGGAATTATACGGCAGGATAACTGGAACTATATGGCAGTATCACGGGAATTATATGGCAGTATCACAGGAATTATACGCCAGTATTCTGAGAATTATACGGCAATATCACAGGAATTATACACCAGTATCACAGGAATTATACGGCAGCAACACTGGATATATGGCAACAGAGGACACCACCACTGTGACTGGTCACTGGACTGATGCTGCACAAGACACTTCCCCTGGTCTAATGCAGGACAACACAGCACCACTGAAAGGGACTTATACAGCTACACTGGATATATGGCAGCAGAGGACACCAACACTGTGACTGGTCACTGGACAGATGCTGCACAAGACACTACCCCTGGTCTGATGCAAGACAACACAGCAAAAATGCAAGGGACTTATACAGCAGTACTGAGGACATATAGCAGCAGAGGACACCAACACTGTGACTGGCTGGACTGATGCAGCACAATACACTGACTACATTGGACTGGACTGAGCAGCACAATACAGCACAAGACTCGCCACCCCACTTTCCCGCCCCCACACAGGCACTGAGAACGGAGACACAGCCCCTCACTACACTCTCCAAGACTGGAGTGAAAATGGCCGCGACGCGCGGCTCCTTATATGGAATCCAAATCCCGTGGAAATCCGACAGCGGGATGATGACGTTTTGCCTCGTTCGGGTTTCCGTGTCATGCGGGAAAACCCAATCCTGACTTAGAACCAGGCTCAGAGCGTGAAGTCTGGTAGGGTTCGGTTCTCTGAGAACCGAACCTGCTCATCTCTAGTTATTAATCTGGTACATTATCATGCATGCACTAGCAATATTTACTTTATATATTTTTTTTCAAGGGGCCCAGTCCATGCACAAATGGTTTTTAAAGCCTCTAATAATGGGCCCCTACAACTGCATTTCCCCGGTGGGCCCATCATATTCCAGTCTGACACTGTGTACCTGTATAAAAAACATTTTTGTGTTACAAATTACTTACTCTCCCCCAACGGATGAGCAGCACCCTCCACCTCTCAGACATGTCACTTGGGCTGAGGGAAGGTGCTTGAAAGGAGGGGGAGGTTGGGTGGGGGAAGGAGTTTTGATGGGGGAAGGAGGTTGGATGGGGAAAGGGGCTTGAAAGGGAGATGGAGGATGGATGGGTGAGGGTGTTTGAGAGGGGTGGTCAGATTGTGCGGGTGAGGAGGGTTGAGAGGGGTGGTAAGATAGAGAGGGGGAGGGGTCTTGAGAGGGGGAGGAGGAGGAAGAGAAGGCTGCAGATTGTTGCACCACGGGTTGTTGTGGTGGGTAGGGGGGTTCAGAGGGGGAGGAGGAGGAGTGAGAGGATTGATGGGGGTGGGTTGTTGAGGGGGGAGGGGTTTGAGAGGGGGAGGAGGAAGAGGAGGATGGTGATTGATGGGGGGTAGGTTGTTGAGAGGGGGAGGGGGGTTCCGAGGAGGATGAGGAGGTTTGTTGTTGGTCAGGGTGGTGAGGGGGTTCGGCTCCAACATCTTCCTCCTGTACTGGTTGCCTTTGTGCTCTGCCTAAAAAGAGAGAGAGACTCAATTTTAGATGGTTTTATTTTTTGGGAAAAATGAATGTCTACTGTAAATGTTAGTGTCATATGGTTTCATTGTGTTATTTGTCATGTTCCATTTTTTACTTTAAAAAGAGCTTTAAGTGTTGTTATTAAATGTGTTATTTTTTATTTCTTTGTCATGTTCATTTTTGGCACATTTCAAATTGCACACACACACAGGAAGTTACTGTGCCATAGGAGTACACAGGAGTTGTGTGGCGGACTGTGCATTGTCCTACCACCTGGCCCTATAGGCTTCAGGATCCTGCTTGTCCACGTTCATTATCCCTAACACATATGTTACGTCACACTACTCAGGACTATTGCCATTTTAATGGTATGCATTGTGTTGATCCTGCTTCCTGTAATTCCTGTATGTATTAATGAAGGCACACACTCCATGCGTTGTAAACTTCTCTGTCAAACCAAAGTGCTGTCTGTCTACAGCCTGTGTGGAGACTGGCCATACCCCTACACATGATCCCCTAACCACTCTGTTCCCCAGTGTGTCCTACAAGGCCTACCCCCACACAGTCTCTAAGCATACAGTATAAGTGTTATGTGTAATGGTGTTTGCAAATATTTTTCCTTATTTAAATGCTAAAATGCACACTCACACAAACCAAGGTGTTATTGCATATTACTCACGTTGGCTAATTTGCTGTCACAGCTGCGCCAGCAATTCAGGCTGATGGCGAAGGAGGTCTGACCACCTCCGCTCCAATTGTACGATGGTCCGCTTTGTGCGGACCCTCGCCCACAGTACTCTGTGGACCTACGCATGCTTCCATGAGTTGGGAATGTAGGGCCCCGCACGGCCTACGTGGTGGTCCATTATAGCAGTGAGGAGTCGCAGCTCCCTCATAGTAAAAGCTGCAGCTTGCATGTCACCAATGGCTCTTTATCCAGAGGGACTCATATTTATACTGTGTGCTAAATGTTGATTGGCCCAGGTGTGATGGTGTCATCGGTATTGATAAACTTTATTAATATCACTACATTAACAGTGATATGGTTTCCCTTGCGTATGCATAAGCGATTTTTAGCGGCTGTCACACTGCTAAAATCTCACATATACACACACATTATATATTTATATATATATATATATATATATATATACTCAGAACTTGGAAGCGGCACTCAGGACACAGACACAGCGATACTAATGTATAGATCTATACATTAGTATCGCTGTGTCTGTGTCCTGAGTGCCGCTTCCAAGTTCTGAGTATATACTGCTGCACCGGACCAAGTTTTCCTCGTTTATGGGAGTGCCGAGTCTCTTGGTGTGTATATATATATATATATATATATATATATATATTAGGTGCTTCATCGCGCCCTACTGGCGCTCTTCACACCGTCGCAAGGGGCTACGCCCCTTTAACCCTTGCATGCCTATATGGGGTTCAATATTTGTATTATATGGAGCAGGGCCGTAACTACGTGTGTGCCAAGTCGGCTTGGCACACAGCGCAGTTGCCCTGAGGGCGCACGGCCAGCGGCATGTAATGAGTCAAATTGACTCATTACATGCCGCCTCTGCTGTGTGCGTCGTGCGCCGCGCTGTGGAGGGAGAAGAGGACCAGCGCCGGGCAGCGGAGGAGGAGGAGGAGGGAGGGGGAGCAGGGAGCTGCAGCAGCGCTATGTCATTGGTAGTAAGCGCCGCTGCAGCATCCCCCTATCCTTCTGTATTGGCTGCCCGGCGCTGCTGTGGATGCTGGGATGTGGCTCCCTGCTCCCCCTCCCTCCTCCTCCTTCTCACCTCACTGCCTGCACCGAGGGAGCTGCACGAGGAGCCTGACTGCCAGCAGGGAGATGGTAAGTATATCTCTCTTTCTATTTCTCTCTCTCTCTCTCTCTCTCTCTCTCTCTCAGGGGGTCACCGTCTGCCGCAATGTGTAAAAAGGGGGATGGCTGCCGCAATGTGTAAAAAGGGGGACTGGCTGTAAAAAGGGGGACTGGCTGCCGCAATGTGTAAATAGGGGGCCTGGCTGCCGCAATGTGTAAAAAGGGGGCCTGGCTGCCGCAATGTGTAAAAAGGGGGACTGGCTGCCGCAATGTGTAAAAAGGGGGACTGTCTGCTGTAATGTGTAAAAAGGGGGACGCTGTCTGCTGTAATGTATAAAAGGGGCTCTACCTGGTGTAGTGGCGCTACTGTGCAGCGTAATTTGAATAATGTAGACTACTGTGCACCGTAGTATGAATTGCTATTATTTTGTGGCCACGCCCCTTCCCCGTAAAGCCACGCCCCTATAAATTTTTCACGCGGCGCGCACTGTCCCTATCTTACATGGGGGGGGGGGGGGGGCGCCACTGTCGTTTTTTGCACACAGCGCTAAAATGCCTAGTTACGGCACTGATATGGAGTATTACCTGCATTCCTTTGTTAGTGGTTAAATATTGCACAATGAAAGGGCGTGCGATGGTGAAGGAGGCGCAGCCACTTGCGACGGCGTGAACAGCACCTGCAGGGCACGATGTACAGAATGAGCGGGTGCAGGGGGGACTGCGGATGGGGGAGGGTGTCTGTAGATGCTGCAGGTGGAGGGGGGCAGATGCGGGGGGGCCCGGATGGGGAAGGGTTGGGACGTGCTGCGGGTGGGGGAGAGACAGAAGAGTGGGGGCTGTAGATGGGGGAGGGGTCCGGAGGCACTGCATGTGGGGGAGGGACAGGGGTGCCACGGGGGAGGGGCAGGTGCAGGGATGTTGCGGATGGGTGAAGGGTTCCGGAGGTGCTGTGGGATGGGAAGGGGCGGGGGTGCCGGGGGTGGGGTAGGGGGTTCGGAGGCACCGCGGTGGGGGAGAGGCAGGTGCGGCGGACAGGGAAGGGGGTCCGGAGGCGCTGCAGGTGGTGGAGGGGCAGGTGCGGAGGTGCCGTGGGTGGGTGAGGGGGGGACCGCGAATGGAGGAGGGTGTCTGCAGATGCTGTGGGTGGAGGGGGGCATGTGTAGGGGGAGACATATATGGGGGGTGGATGGTGGAGGGGGTCTGGAGGTGCTGTGGGTGGTGGCAGAGTGGGAGCCGCTGGTGGTGTAGGGGGTCTGGAGGCACAGCGTGTGGGGGAGTGGTGGAGTGTTGCATGTGGTGGAGGGGAAGGTGCGGAGGTGTGGTGCATTGGGGAGGGGTCTGGAGACGCTGCGGGTACTGTACCTGCCAAAAAGGTAGTTGGAGGGTATGCAGTAACAGGGCCAGGACAGGGGAGACGGGGCCAGGACAGGGGTGACGGGGCCAGGACAGGGGCGATGGGGCCAGGGTAGGGGCGGCAGGACCAGGATTTGGTTGACAGGGTCAGGATTTGGTTGACAGGGCCAGGATAGGGGTGACAGGGCCAGGATAAGGGTGACAGGGCCAGGATAAGGGTGACAGGGACATGACAGAACACAGGGCACGGGAGAGATTGGTATTAGGGACAAAACAGTGGTGACAGACAGATGTGTCTTACCGCACTCACTGCTGCTGGCTGCTGCTGTTCCACTCCAACCTGTTTGGATCTGCTGCTGGTGGAGACTTGGCATGGTTGACTCTCTCAGGCTGGAGTCCTGCTTCCTCTGCCCGTCCGCATCCCTCCCCCCCACTCCTCAGTCACACACCGCGGACCTCGCGCGGCTGCCGGGCACTGTGGTAAGGGGAGACTGGGAGTGACTGGTTAGCCCCCAGGAGACGCTGCGGCTGGAGGGAGGAGGGGGTCATAGCATGCAGGCGGCGCGGACCTCACGGCTGCCGAGCACTGTGGTAAGGGGAGACTGGGAGTGACAGGTTAGCCCCCAGGAGACGCTGCGGCTGGAGGGAGGAGGGGGTTCAGAGCCTGCAAGCAGCGTGGACTTCTGCAGCGCTGCCCGCCGGCTAAAGTGTGTGAAGGAGCTGGGCGCACCTCACTGCGGGCGGCAGCGCTGCAGCTAGCGGTGGGGTTGCCGGGGCTGGAGATAACAGAGGCAGTACAGGACCTGCACAGCGGCAGGTGCCCCACAAAACTGCAGCTAAGAAGCGTGGAGTGTGCCAGAAAGTGACGCTCCTCCGCGTCAGAGAGACCATGCTGAGTATGCTGATGTGGGGGGGTCAAGTACACAGTGAGCCGGTGCCCGTCTGTCTGTATGGCATACCCCCTCACACACCCCCATACCTCCCAACTGTCCCGATTTTCGCGGGACAGTCCCATTTTTTGGGGTCTGTCCCACTGTCCCGCCCGAGGGCTGCAGTGTCCCGCGGTGGTGGGGGGGGGGCAGTTGGGAAGCTCCTGTACTCGCTGTTCTGCTTAGCATGCACACAGCGTCTATTTAGTGGAGACAGAGGGAGAGGGGGCATCAGGGGGTACGGATTAAGGGTGGGCCCATGGGGTACGTACCCCGGGCCTCACAGTTTTAGGGGGGCCCCCAGCTGGAGTAGCTCTGTCCCAGCTCTGAAGCTCCCCCGTCCTGCCAGCAGCAGCAGCAGCATTGTGCTATAGTCAGCACACGCTGCTGCGTGTAGGCAGGTCTGTGGTGTTGCAGGGAGGCAGCAGCCTCCCTACTGTCTTCTACCTGTGCAGGTGTGTAAGGGGGAGCAACCACCCCCTCTGGATTTACCCCTAGCTGAGGGGCCAAAATCCCATTAAAAAAAAAATCCCGGAATTTGCATAAGGGAGCGTGACCACGAGGCCTGCGATTAGGCCACGCCCCCAAACCCACAGCAGGCACAGCAATGAGATAGGGTTCCTGTCTCAAGTGCCCTGGGCCCCCCGGACTCATAATCCGCCACTGGGGGCATGCCAGCAGCTCACAGAGCGCTGGGCATGCCCCCTCACTAACGAAAACAGGGGCGTGGCTCGTGATCGTGGGTCCACCCGCGAAGCCACGCCCCCTTTCCAGTTGGTCATGCCCCCTTTTTGCTGTGCGTGTGTCCCTCCTGCCTGAAGAAAGTTGGGAGGTATGCACCCCTGCCTGTGCCATGCCCATACCATCTGCTCCTGCTCCAAGTCTCCTATAGATTTGCCCAGATATGTGACTCATTTGACTAACTCCGCCCAGTGTTTTGACTCCGCCCAGCGTTAGCAAATGAAGCACAAAGTCACAGATCTGGGCTATTATATAGGAGATATATATATATATATATATATATATATATATATACATACACAGTCACACTAGGTGATTCATCGCTCCCTACAGGTGCTCTTCACACCGTCGTAAGGGGCTCTGCCCCCATAATCTTGACAGAAAAGTGAAGGTGTAGAATAGGTGTTGTATACTTTGTTGTGGAGGAATGGGAGGTTTGTTCGTGGGTAGATGTAGTATGACAAAAGGGAATGTGATGGTGAATGGGGTGCATTGTCTTGTGAGTGGGTGAACACTGTCTTCTGGGTAGGAATTTGGTCTAGGGGTGTGGGCTTGGTGAGGTTTTAGGAGGTGTGGTAGTTGGTGGAGTGGGATGTGTGTGCTGTAGGGTGAGTTTGTTGGAAGGTGGCATGGCTGTGTGTTTTATGTTTTGGGTGCTTTGTGTAGGGTATTGCGGTGTGTGGGTGGGAGTTTGAGGGGGTGGAGGGGAGCATGAATTGGCATGTTGGTGCTTGGGTGTGTGACGGGTGCATTGTGGGAAAAGTGTTGTGGTGATGGGTTGACAGAATGCATGGCCTGTATAGGGAGGGAGGTGGGTATGTAGTAGGGGTAGTGTGGTGTTGTGCAGGATTGTGGAGGGTGTGGAAGGTAATGTGGGGGTTGGAGTGTAATTGTAGAGGGGTAAGTGGTTGTGTGTGTGGGTTACTAAAAAGGGTTGAGTAGTGATGTATGGTGTTTGCGGAATAGCGTGGGGGTGGGCGGCTGCTGCTATACTGGATGTATTGGTCTAGGGGTGAGGGATGGGGGTGGTGACAGGACGTGCAGTGTGTGATGGAGTTGTGGTTGTGGGTGGTAGGGGGATGGAGTTGGAGGTGTGCATGGGTGGAGTGTGTTGATATGTGATGAATGGTTGGAGGTTTTTTTTTGGGGGGTAGGGGTGTGTGCAGGGAAGGTGTGGGCATTAGGTGAAGGTAGAGGTAATTGTAATTGTGGGGGGGGTGGGGGGTGAGTGCAAAACCCCCCTCCACCAACTTCCACATGCAGACACTGATGGGCCAGACACCCCCCACCCCGACGGCTGCATAAGTGAGCAGCATACACTGGCCACCCTAACCCCATAGCACCAAACCCACCTAGGTCACAATCCCAGCAACACCTCCGACATCCACCCGTGGTATGCCTACGTACCAGGGGTAGGTAGACAGCAGTATCCCACAGTACCCCTCCGGTCATCTGTACAAAGCCACAACGTAGCACACCCACCTTCCCCACCTTGGTGGCACAGACAGGCGCAACCAAGAACGCTGCAAAACCCCCCACCATGTGTTGGCTTGCAGGTGCGCGGCGGACACACAGTGTCGGCAACACGGGCGCCACACTGACGGTTCCTGGCCTCCCCACTACCCCAGCACAAACTGTGTCATACAGGCGACTCCGTCCGACACTGTATCGGGAGCCCCCTTCAGCACAACGGCGGGACCCAGTGCACTTCCACAGCACCGTCAGCCGCACCTGTGTGGTTGCGGGTGACAGGCCTGTTGCCAGTCCTGGCCCCAGTGGCAGTTGTAAAAAGAAATGGCTCCCCTCGCAGCAGTATCCACCCACACCCCCACCAAGGCAACAACTAAACAGGCACACAATAATAGATGGGCAACCCCCCCGCCCACAATATTAGTCATCCTCCTCCTCAATATCAGGCATCCCCCCATAATATAAGCCACCCCCTCCCCCCTTCCCCCAAAATATCTGCCATACCGTTCTCTCCACCCCCCCACCCCCCCACCCCTAATTTCATCCATCCTGGCAAGGTGGCGAAGGTGGGGGGGGGCGCGCTGCTGCTGCCTCGGAAGCCACGGATCTTATTGTGTGGCTTAGTAGTTGGTGGCTGGGTGGGGGTGCGGGTGGATGGTGGTGGTAGGGGAGGGTGTTGGTTGCAATTTGCGCTGGGGGAAGAAGGAGTGGGGAGAGCCCTGTCGTCCGCACCCAGACAGTTGCGGGTGACGGGCGTGTGGAAGTGCAGAGGGAGCGGGTGTTGTAGTGAGGGAGGTTGACGGTAGACTCTTGGCCGGCTGCTTGACAAAGTTTGGGCTGCGGTAGTGGGGAGGGGGGGAGCGGTCTGTGCGAGCGGTGCGTGGACGGGGTTTTGCCGTGAGTGTGTGTCCGGGGGGCGGCTTCAATCTGACAGATGGTAGGGAGGGTTAGCGGCGGCCTCGGTTGCGGCTATATGTCCCGCCGTGGTGGGGAAGGTGTGCAGATGAGGGAAGGGGTGGTGTGGGGTGCACCTGCCTGGGTGGCCATGCTCACCTGGCAGTGTGGGCCGTCAGTGCACTGGGAATGGTGGGTGCTCTAGCTGGTGCTCCCTTCTGCTAGTGGTGTGCTGACTCTGGGACAGGGCAGGAGCTGCTAAGTCCGCACAGGTCTGTGACTCCACCCAGCGTTAGATCACCAGGCACAGGGCTATTATATAGGAGATATATATACAGCATATCAGCTATCCGATATAAAATCATCGACAGTGTCCCAGAATACTGCCACACTAGTCTTGCCCTAATGGCGTGGCCACGCTGGGCCTCCATGCCTCGCCTCATTGACCGACCAACCCCTGGCTCCTCATCCTCTCTGGGCAATTCCTCAGTTTGAGGAAGCTCCACACGACTTCTCACAGCAATATTGTGCAGGATTGTACACAGGACCACAATTTTACTTACCATTTCCGGTGAATACATGAGGTCGCCACCAGTGCGGTGGAGCACACAAAAGCGTCCTTTCAGGACGCCTATGGTGCGCTCCACCAGCTGCCTAGTGGCTCTAAGCGCGGAATTAAATGCAGCTTGTGGCCCTGGCCTGGGTGTGCTGTAAGGAGTCATGAGCCAGGGGGTGCAAGGATATCCACGATCTCCTGTAAAACACAATACAATCATAAGCAGCGCCATAATTACCTGTGTGCCAGGTGTGCCTGGCACTCAGCGCAGTTACCCTGAGGACGCACGGCCAGCGACTTGTAATAAGTCAAACTAAATCATTACACTCCACCTGTTGTGTGCCATACCCCGTGCTGGAGGAGAAGCAGCAGCGCCAGAGGCAGAGAAGGAGGAGGAGGGAGGGGGACTGGAGCCAGAGCAGCGCTATGTCATTGGTAGTAACGCCACTGCAGTAGTCCTCTCTCCTTCTGTATTGGCTACCCGGCGCTGCTGTGAATGCTGGGATGTGGTTCCTTCATCCCAGCATTCTCAGTGGCAGGCAGCCAATGCGGAAGGAGAGGGGGCTGCTGCAGCTGCACCACCACCACCAATTACATAGCGTTGCTGCGGCTCCAGTCCCCCTCCCTCCTCCTCCTTCTCCGCTGTCCGGGATCTGATCATCTGCCTGCACGAGGAGCTTGACTGCCAGCGGGGAGAAATGGTAAGTATCTCTCTCTCGCTCTCTCTCTCTTTCGCTCTTTATCTCTCTCTCTTGTGTCTGCCGCAATGTGTAAAAAGGGGGACTGGCTGTCGTAATATGTAAAAAGGGGGACGCTGTCTGCCGTAATGTTTAAAAAGGGGGACGCTGTCTGCCGTAATGTGTACAAAAAGGGGACGCTGTCTGCCGTAATGTGTAAAAAGGGGGACGCTGTCTGCCGTAATGTGTAAAAAGGGGGATGCTGTCTGCCGTAATGTGTAAAAAGGGGTATGCTGTCTTCCGTAATGTGTAATAAGGGGCTCTACCTGGTGTAGTGGCGCTACTGAGCAGCGTAATTTGAATAATGGAGACTACTATGCACCGTAGTATGAATTGCTATTATTTTGTGGCCACGGCCCTTCCCCTTGAAGCCACACCCCTACATATTTTCCACGCGCCTGTGGCGCGCACTTCCCCTGTCTTGCGTAGGGGGGGCACCAATGCCGTTTCTTTCACACAGCACTAAAGTACCTAGTTACGGCACTGATCATAAGTATAAAATTTTACCAACATCACATAAAAAAAGAAACATTAACACATGATGCAAATTCAACTCACCCAATAGCCACGAGTCTTGGCCTTCCATCATTCTTAATATTTGCTATATCCCTGATTGCTGAATGATATGGGCATCATGGGCACTGCTGGAGTACTTTGCATTCAGGGACAGGATCTGGATGGATGGGCCACAAAAAAAATTACATTCAGAGAGTGGAACATTTTCCTGTTCCTATAGATTTCCTAATTATGTTTTGGCGCCACAAGTGGAACATGTGTCCCATCCACAACCCCAGTAACATATGGGAAGCGACTACCCCCTTCCTGGAATTGCCGCTTCAACACAGCTAGGCTCCCAACATCCAATGGCATTTATATGAACTGCTTCACTCTTTTGAAGAAAGCAGCTATTACGCGCCTCAGTACTTTTGAAAAGGCCCCCTGCAAGATTCCTACCAGCACCCCAATGACGTGCTGGTAGGAACCCGTGGCACAGAAATGTAACACAGCAAGGAATTGTGTCAATGCTGGTATTGATGTAGGATACCGAATTGATGTATCTAGATCACTCTCTATTATTGAGAGAGTTTCTAAGATGACATGAGGGGGCAGCCTGTATCGCTGCAACACCTCATCATCTGGCATACCAAAAAGGGTGACACGGGTACGGAAAATACTAGGCCTTGCACGCCTCCGTTGCCTTCGAGGGTGAGGGGCAGGTTGGTGTTGGACAGTTTCTGAGGCTACATATGTGGCCAGCAGGATCTTGAAAGGTTCAAAATTACAATCAAAACAACATTCAATATGTTCAAACAATTACAACATCAAAATCAGTACTTCAACTTAAAACCAACTTATTTCAGTCTCATAATCCATCTCTAAATGTACCACACTAGGAAAAAGGAATTTAGGAAAATTAGGCCAAAAAACAACAACCCACAAACATGCTTACCAATATAGAAAGAAAACACTACAAACACACACGTAGCATGCATATACTTACCTTAAAAAAAACAACTGATAGATACTTACATGGATACTTAAAACACAAAACAAATAACCAACACCCCACCACCCAGTGGCGGAACAAGCGAGCGGTGGGCCCAGGTGCGACAAAATGCTTTGCCCCCCCCCCCCCCCCCACATATCCCCACACACACACATCCCATCCAAGTCCACCCCCTCACCCCTGGAGAGGATCTGGTGAGGGGGACCTGCTCAGGGCCAGAGAAATGGATACCTAGCAACAGTGCCGTAACTAGACATTTTAGCACTGTGTGCAAGAAACGGCATCGGAGCCCCACCCCTGCATGCAAAACAGGGGCAGTGCGCGCCGTAGGCGCGCGCAAAAATACATAGTGGCGTGGCTTCGTGGGGAAGGGGTGTGGCCACAAAATAATACCATTTCATAAAACGGTACACAGTAGTCTACATTATTCAAATTACGTCGCACAGTAGCACCACTACACCAGGTAGAGACCCTTTTACAATGCAAAAAAATGGTGAACTGCTCAATCAGATAGTGATGTCACTCAGGTGCTAAAAGGGAGGGGTAATTCTGTGAAGGAAAAAACAATGGTTCCCTAATGCACACTGAGTGAATAATATTCCTACATAATAGTCAGATAATACGGAGATCTTGGTTGCGTATATCTGCAGATATAGGGTTAAGCCCCCAGGCCGATCGACAAGGCCTCTCCGTCACTGGGGGTCCCTACTATTAGGTATGGGTCCGGGGTGCAGGACCCCATAATGTCGGCACAGGTCGGCTACCCCAGGTCAGCACACAGGTGAGAGTTAATAGGGTTAATAAGAAGCACAGAAGTGCTATGTGAGTGGTGTGATTAAAATAATACAAAAATATATACAAAGTGATAGGGAAACTCATAAGTGTTAATAAAGTGTTAGGGTGTGCCGACCTGAAGCAGCCCAGCGATACCGACACAGGGGCCACCACACCCCACACCCACCCCACAAATAATTCCAAATATGTCTGGGTTGAATTCCCAGTGTAAGGCCACATGGTAATGGCTCCTACAGCATCTGAGAGCCAGCTTACCTGGGGATACCCCTGACTTCCCCCTATGGCAGTCTAGAGTCAGCAATCCCTCCTAATGCTGACCCGTTCATGCCTCTCAATACAATGCAAAAAAATGGTGAACTGCTCAGATAGTGATGTCACTCAGGTGCTAAAAGGGAGGGGTAATTCTGTGAAGGAAAAAACAATGGTTCCCTAATGCACACTGAGTGAATAATATTCCTACATAATAGTCAGATAATACGGAGATCTTGGTTGCGTATATCTGCAGATATAGGGTTAAGCCCCCAGGCCGATCGACAAGGCCTCTCCGTCACTGGGGGTCCCTACTATTAGGTATGGGTCCGGGGTGCAGGACCCCATAATGTCGGCACAGGTCGGCTACCCCAGGTCAGCACACAGGTGAGAGTTAATAGGGTTAATAAGAAGCACAGAAGTGCTATGTGAGTGGTGTGATTAAAATACAAAAATATATACAAAGTGATAGGGAAACTCATAAGTGTTAATAAAGTGTTAGGGTGTGCCGACCTGAAGCAGCCCAGCGATACCGACACAGGGGCCACCACACCCCACACCCACCCCACAAATAATTCCAAATATGTCTGGGTTGAATTCCCAGTGTAAGGCCACATGGTAATGGCTCCTACAGCATCTGAGAGCCAGCTTACCTGGGGATACCCCTGACTTCCCCCTATGGCAGTCTAGAGTCAGCAATCCCTCCTAATGCTGACCCGTTCATGCCTCTCAATACAATGCAAAAAAATGGTGAACTGCTCAATCAGATAGTGATGTCACTCAGGTGCTAAAAGGGAGGGGTAATTCTGTGAAGGAAAAAACAATGGTTCCCTAATGCACACTGAGTGAATAATATTCCTACATAATAGTCAGATAATACGGAGATCTTGGTTGCGTATATCTGCAGATATAGGGTTAAGCCCCCAGGCCGATCGACAAGGCCTCTCCGTCACTGGGGGTCCCTACTATTAGGTATGGGTCCGGGGTGCAGGACCCCATAATGTCGGCACAGGTCGGCTACCCCAGGTCAGCACACAGGTGAGAGTTAATAGGGTTAATAAGAAGCACAGAAGTGCTATGTGAGTGGTGTGATTAAAATAATACAAAAATATATACAAAGTGATAGGGAAACTCATAAGTGTTAATAAAGTGTTAGGGTGTGCCGACCTGAAGCAGCCCAGCGATACCGTGTTAATAAAGTGTTAGGGTGTGCCGACCTGAAGCAGCCCAGCGATACCGACACAGGGGCCACCACACCCCACACCCACCCCACAAATAATTCCAAATATGTCTGGGTTGAATTCCCAGTGTAAGGCCACATGGTAATGGCTCCTACAGCATCTGAGAGCCAGCTTACCTGGGGATACCCCTGACTTCCCCCTATGGCAGTCTAGAGTCAGCAATCCCTCCTAATGCTGACCCGTTCATGCCTCTCAATACAATGCAAAAAAATGGTGAACTGCTCAATCAGATAGTGATGTCACTCAGGTGCTAAAAGGGAGGGGTAATTCTGTGAAGGAAAAAACAATGGTTCCCTAATGCACACTGAGTGAATAATATTCCTACATAATAGTCAGATAATACGGAGATCTTGGTTGCGTATATCTGCAGATATAGGGTTAAGCCCCCAGGCCGATCGACAAGGCCTCTCCGTCACTGGGGGTCCCTACTATTAGGTATGGGTCCGGGGTGCAGGACCCCATAATGTCGGCACAGGTCGGCTACCCCAGGTCAGCACACAGGTGAGAGTTAATAGGGTTAATAAGAAGCACAGAAGTGCTATGTGAGTGGTGTGATTAAAATAATACAAAAATATATACAAAGTGATAGGGAAACTCATAAGTGTTAATAAAGTGTTAGGGTGTGCCGACCTGAAGCAGCCCAGCGATACCGACACAGGGGCCACCACACCCACCCCACAAATAATTCCAAATATGTCTGGGTTGAATTCCCAGTGTAAGGCCACATGGTAATGGCTCCTACAGCATCTGAGAGCCAGCTTACCTGGGGATACCCCTGACTTCCCCCTATGGCAGTCTAGAGTCAGCAATCCCTCCTAATGCTGACCCGTTCATGCCTCTCAATACAATGCAAAAAAATGGTGAACTGCTCAATCAGATAGTGATGTCACTCAGGTGCTAAAAGGGAGGGTTAATTCTGTGAAGGAAAAAACAATGGTTCCCTAATGCACACTGAGTGAATAATATTCCTACATAATAGTCAGATAATACGGAGATCTTGGTTGCGTATATCTGCAGATATAGGGTTAAGCCCCCAGGCCGATCGACAAGGCCTCTCCGTCACTGGGGGTCCCTACTATTAGGTATGGGTCCGGGGTGCAGGACCCCATAATGTCGGCACAGGTCGGCTACCCCAGGTCAGCACACAGGTGAGAGTTAATAGGGTTAATAAGAAGCACAGAAGTGCTATGTGAGTGGTGTGATTAAAATAATACAAAAATATATACAAAGTGATAGGGAAACTCATAAGTGTTAATAAAGTGTTAGGGTGTGCCGACCTGAAGCAGCCCAGCGATACCGACACAGGGGCCACCACACCCCACACCCACCCCACAAATAATTCCAAATATGTCTGGGTTGAATTCCCAGTGTAAGGCCACATGGTAATGGCTCCTACAGCATCTGAGAGCCAGCTTACCTGGGGATACCCCTGACTTCCCCCTATGGCAGTCTAGAGTCAGCAATCCCTCCTAATGCTGACCCGTTCATGCCTCTCAATACAATGCAAAAAAATGGTGAACTGCTCAATCAGATAGTGATGTCACTCAGGTGCTAAAAGGGAGGGGTAATTCTGTGAAGGAAAAAACAATGGTTCCCTAATGCACACTGAGTGAATAATATTCCTACATAATAGTCAGATAATACGGAGATCTTGGTTGCGTATATCTGCAGATATAGGGTTAAGCCCCCAGGCCGATCGACAAGGCCTCTCCGTCACTGGGGGTCCCTACTATTAGGTATGGGTCCGGGGTGCAGGACCCCATAATGTCGGCACAGGTCGGCTACCCCTGGTCAGCACACAGGTGAGAGTTAATAGGGTTAATAAGAAGCACAGAAGTGCTATGTGAGTGGTGTGATTAAAATAATACAAAAATATATACAAAGTGATAGGGAAACTCATAAGTGTTAATAAAGTGTTAGGGTGTGCCGACCTGAAGCAGCCCAGCGATACCGACACAGGGGCCACCACACCCCACACCCACCCCACAAATAATTCCAAATATGTCTGGGTTGAATTCCCAGTGTAAGGCCACATGGTAATGGCTCCTACAGCATCTGAGAGCCAGCTTACCTGGGGATACCCCTGACTTCCCCCTATGGCAGTCTAGAGTCAGCAATCCCTCCTAATGCTGACCCGTTCATGCCTCTCAATACAATGCAAAAAAATGGTGAACTGCTCAATCAGATAGTGATGTCACTCAGGTGCTAAAAGGGAGGGGTAATTCTGTGAAGGAAAAAACAATGGTTCCCTAATGCACACTGAGTGAATAATATTCCTACATAATAGTCAGATAATACGGAGATCTTGGTTGCGTATATCTGCAGATATAGGGTTAAGCCCCCAGGCCGATCGACAAGGCCTCTCCGTCACTGGGGGTCCCTACTATTAGGTATGGGTCCGGGGTGCAGGACCCCATAATGTCGGCACAGGTCGGCTACCCCAGGTCAGCACACAGGTGAGAGTTAATAGGGTTAATAAGAAGCACAGAAGTGCTATGTGAGTGGTGTGATTAAAATAATACAAAAATATATACAAAGTGATAGGGAAACTCATAAGTGTTAATAAAGTGTTAGGGTGTGCCGACCTGAAGCAGCCCAGCGATACCGACACAGGGGCCACCACACCCACCCCACAAATAATTCCAAATATGTCTGGGTTGAATTCCCAGTGTAAGGCCACATGGTAATGGCTCCTACAGCATCTGAGAGCCAGCTTACCTGGGGATACCCCTGACTTCCCCCTATGGCAGTCTAGAGTCAGCAATCCCTCCTAATGCTGACCCGTTCATGCCTCTCAATACAATGCAAAAAAATGGTGAACTGCTCAATCAGATAGTGATGTCACTCAGGTGCTAAAAGGGAGGGGTAATTCTGTGAAGGAAAAAACAATGGTTCCCTAATGCACACTGAGTGAATAATATTCCTACATAATAGTCAGATAATACGGAGATCTTGGTTGCGTATATCTGCAGATATAGGGTTAAGCCCCCAGGCCGATCGACAAGGCCTCTCCGTCACTGGGGGTCCCTACTATTAGGTATGGGTCCGGGGTGCAGGACCCCATAATGTCGGCACAGGTCGGCTACCCCAGGTCAGCACACAGGTGAGAGTTAATAGGGTTAATAAGAAGCACAGAAGTGCTATGTGAGTGGTGTGATTAAAATAATACAAAAATATATACAAAGTGATAGGGAAACTCATAAGTGTTAATAAAGTGTTAGGGTGTGCCGACCTGAAGCAGCCCAGCGATACCGACACAGGGGCCACCACACCCCACACCCACCCCACAAATAATTCCAAATATGTCTGGGTTGAATTCCCAGTGTAAGGCCACATGGTAATGGCTCCTACAGCATCTGAGAGCCAGCTTACCTGGGGATACCCCTGACTTCCCCCTATGGCAGTCTAGAGTCAGCAATCCCTCCTAATGCTGACCCGTTCATGCCTCTCAATACAATGCAAAAAAATGGTGAACTGCTCAATCAGATAGTGATGTCACTCAGGTGCTAAAAGGGAGGGGTAATTCTGTGAAGGAAAAAACAATGGTTCCCTAATGCACACTGAGTGAATAATATTCCTACATAATAGTCAGATAATACGGAGATCTTGGTTGCGTATATCTGCAGATATAGGGTTAAGCCCCCAGGCCGATCGACAAGGCCTCTCCGTCACTGGGGGTCCCTACTATTAGGTATGGGTCCGGGGTGCAGGACCCCATAATGTCGGCACAGGTCGGCTACCCCAGGTCAGCACACAGGTGAGAGTTAATAGGGTTAATAAGAAGCACAGAAGTGCTATGTGAGTGGTGTGATTAAAATAATACAAAAATATATACAAAGTGATAGGGAAACTCATAAGTGTTAATAAAGTGTTAGGGTGTGCCGACCTGAAGCAGCCCAGCGATACCGACACAGGGGCCACCACACCCCACAAATAATTCCAAATATGTCTGGGTTGAATTCCCAGTGTAAGGCCACATGGTAATGGCTCCTACAGCATCTGAGAGCCAGCTTACCTGGGGATACCCCTGACTTCCCCCTATGGCAGTCTAGAGTCAGCAATCCCTCCTAATGCTGACCCGTTCATGCCTCTCAATACAATGCAAAAAAATGGTGAACTGCTCAATCAGATAGTGATGTCACTCAGGTGCTAAAAGGGAGGGGTAATTCTGTGAAGGAAAAAACAATGGTTCCCTAATGCACACTGAGTGAATAATATTCCTACATAATAGTCAGATAATACGGAGATCTTGGTTGCGTATATCTGCAGATATAGGGTTAAGCCCCCAGGCCGATCGACAAGGCCTCTCCGTCACTGGGGGTCCCTACTATTAGGTATGGGTCCGGGGTGCAGGACCCCATAATGTCGGCACAGGTCGGCTACCCCAGGTCAGCACACAGGTGAGAGTTAATAGGGTTAATAAGAAGCACAGAAGTGCTATGTGAGTGGTGTGATTAAAATAACACAAAAATATATACAAAGTGATAGGGAAACTCATAAGTGTTAATAAAGTGTTAGGGTGTGCCGACCTGAAGCAGCCCAGCGATACCGACACAGGGGCCACCACACCCCACACCCACCCCACAAATAATTCCAAATATGTCTGGGTTGAATTCCCAGTGTAAGGCCACATGGTAATGGCTCCTACAGCATCTGAGAGCCAGCTTACCTGGGGATACCCCTGACTTCCCCCTATGGCAGTCTAGAGTCAGCAATCCCTCCTAATGCTGACCCGTTCATGCCTCTCAATACAATGCAAAAAAATGGTGAACTGCTCAATCAGATAGTGATGTCACTCAGGTGCTAAAAGGGAGGGGTAATTCTGTGAAGGAAAAAACAATGGTTCCCTAATGCACACTGAGTGAATAATATTCCTACATAATAGTCAGATAATACGGAGATCTTGGTTGCGTATATCTGCAGATATAGGGTTAAGCCCCCAGGCCGATCGACAAGGCCTCTCCGTCACTGGGAGTCCCTACTATTAGGTATGGGTCCGGGGTGCAGGACCCCATAATGTCGGCACAGGTCGGCTACCCCAGGTCAGCACACAGGTGAGAGTTAATAGGGTTAATAAGAAGCACAGAAGTGCTATGTGAGTGGTGTGATTAAAATAATACAAAAATATATACAAAGTGATAGGGAAACTCATAAGTGTTAATAAAGTGTTAGGGTGTGCCGACCTGAAGCAGCCCAGCGATACCGACACAGGGGCCACCACACCCCACACCCACCCCACAAATAATTCCAAATATGTCTGGGTTGAATTCCCAGTGTAAGGCCACATGGTAATGGCTCCTACAGCATCTGAGAGCCAGCTTACCTGGGGATACCCCTGACTTCCCCCTATGGCAGTCTAGAGTCAGCAATCCCTCCTAATGCTGACCCGTTCATGCCTCTCAATACAATGCAAAAAAATGGTGAACTGCTCAATCAGATAGTGATGTCACTCAGGTGCTAAAAGGGAGGGGTAATTCTGTGAAGGAAAAAACAATGGTTCCCTAATGCACACTGAGTGAATAATATTCCTACATAATAGTCAGATAATACGGAGATCTTGGTTGCGTATATCTGCAGATATAGGGTTAAGCCCCCAGGCCGATCGACAAGGCCTCTCCGTCACTGGGGGTCCCTACTATTAGGTATGGGTCCGGGGTGCAGGACCCCATAATGTCGGCACAGGTCGGCTACCCCAGGTCAGCACACAGGTGAGAGTTAATAGGGTTAATAAGAAGCACAGAAGTGCTATGTGAGTGGTGTGATTAAAATAATACAAAAATATATACAAAGTGATAGGGAAACTCATAAGTGTTAATAAAGTGTTAGGGTGTGCCGACCTGAAGCAGCCCAGCGATACCGACACAGGGGCCACCACACCCACCCCACAAATAATTCCAAATATGTCTGGGTTGAATTCCCAGTGTAAGGCCACATGGTAATGGCTCCTACAGCATCTGAGAGCCAGCTTACCTGGGGATACCCCTGACTTCCCCCTATGGCAGTCTAGAGTCAGCAATCCCTCCTAATGCTGACCCGTTCATGCCTCTCAATACAATGCAAAAAAATGGTGAACTGCTCAATCAGATAGTGATGTCACTCAGGTGCTAAAAGGGAGGGGTAATTCTGTGAAGGAAAAAACAATGGTTCCCTAATGCACACTGAGTGAATAATATTCCTACATAATAGTCAGATAATACGGAGATCTTGGTTGCGTATATCTGCAGATATAGGGTTAAGCCCCCAGGCCGATCGACAAGGCCTCTCCGTCACTGGGGGTCCCTACTATTAGGTATGGGTCCGGGGTGCAGGACCCCATAATGTCGGCACAGGTCGGCTACCCCAGGTCAGCACACAGGTGAGAGTTAATAGGGTTAATAAGAAGCACAGAAGTGCTATGTGAGTGGTGTGATTAAAATAATACAAAAATATATACAAAGTGATAGGGAAACTCATAAGTGTTAATAAAGTGTTAGGGTGTGCCGACCTGAAGCAGCCCAGCGATACCGACACAGGGGCCACCACACCCCACAAATAATTCCAAATATGTCTGGGTTGAATTCCCAGTGTAAGGCCACATGGTAATGGCTCCTACAGCATCTGAGAGCCAGCTTACCTGGGGATACCCCTGACTTCCCCCTATGGCAGTCTAGAGTCAGCAATCCCTCCTAATGCTGACCCGTTCATGCCTCTCAATACAATGCAAAAAAATGGTGAACTGCTCAATCAGATAGTGATGTCACTCAGGTGCTAAAAGGGAGGGGTAATTCTGTGAAGGAAAAAACAATGGTTCCCTAATGCACACTGAGTGAATAATATTCCTACATAATAGTCAGATAATACGGAGATCTTGGTTGCGTATATCTGCAGATATAGGGTTAAGCCCCCAGGCCGATCGACAAGGCCTCTCCGTCACTGGGGGTCCCTACTATTAGGTATGGGTCCGGGGTGCAGGACCCCATAATGTCGGCACAGGTCGGCTACCCCAGGTCAGCACACAGGTGAGAGTTAATAGGGTTAATAAGAAGCACAGAAGTGCTATGTGAGTGGTGTGATTAAAATAACACAAAAATATATACAAAGTGATAGGGAAACTCATAAGTGTTAATAAAGTGTTAGGGTGTGCCGACCTGAAGCAGCCCAGCGATACCGACACAGGGGCCACCACACCCCACACCCACCCCACAAATAATTCCAAATATGTCTGGGTTGAATTCCCAGTGTAAGGCCACATGGTAATGGCTCCTACAGCATCTGAGAGCCAGCTTACCTGGGGATACCCCTGACTTCCCCCTATGGCAGTCTAGAGTCAGCAATCCCTCCTAATGCTGACCCGTTCATGCCTCTCAATACAATGCAAAAAAATGGTGAACTGCTCAATCAGATAGTGATGTCACTCAGGTGCTAAAAGGGAGGGGTAATTCTGTGAAGGAAAAAACAATGGTTCCCTAATGCACACTGAGTGAATAATATTCCTACATAATAGTCAGATAATACGGAGATCTTGGTTGCGTATATCTGCAGATATAGGGTTAAGCCCCCAGGCCGATCGACAAGGCCTCTCCGTCACTGGGAGTCCCTACTATTAGGTATGGGTCCGGGGTGCAGGACCCCATAATGTCGGCACAGGTCGGCTACCCCAGGTCAGCACACAGGTGAGAGTTAATAGGGTTAATAAGAAGCACAGAAGTGCTATGTGAGTGGTGTGATTAAAATAATACAAAAATATATACAAAGTGATAGGGAAACTCATAAGTGTTAATAAAGTGTTAGGGTGTGCCGACCTGAAGCAGCCCAGCGATACCGACACAGGGGCCACCACACCCCACACCCACCCCACAAATAATTCCAAATATGTCTGGGTTGAATTCCCAGTGTAAGGCCACATGGTAATGGCTCCTACAGCATCTGAGAGCCAGCTTACCTGGGGATACCCCTGACTTCCCCCTATGGCAGTCTAGAGTCAGCAATCCCTCCTAATGCTGACCCGTTCATGCCTCTCAATACAATGCAAAAAAATGGTGAACTGCTCAATCAGATAGTGATGTCACTCAGGTGCTAAAAGGGAGGGGTAATTCTGTGAAGGAAAAAACAATGGTTCCCTAATGCACACTGAGTGAATAATATTCCTACATAATAGTCAGATAATACGGAGATCTTGGTTGCGTATATCTGCAGATATAGGGTTAAGCCCCCAGGCCGATCGACAAGGCCTCTCCGTCACTGGGGGTCCCTACTATTAGGTATGGGTCCGGGGTGCAGGACCCCATAATGTCGGCACAGGTCGGCTACCCCAGGTCAGCACACAGGTGAGAGTTAATAGGGTTAATAAGAAGCACAGAAGTGCTATGTGAGTGGTGTGATTAAAATAATACAAAAATATATACAAAGTGATAGGGAAACTCATAAGTGTTAATAAAGTGTTAGGGTGTGCCGACCTGAAGCAGCCCAGCGATACCGACACAGGGGCCACCACACCCCACACCCACCCCACAAATCATTCCAAATATGTCTGGGTTGAATTCCCAGTGTAAGGCCACATGGTAATGGCTCCTACAGCATCTGAGAGCCAGCTTACCTGGGGATACCCCTGACTTCCCCCTATGGCAGTCTAGAGTCAGCAATCCCTCCTAATGCTGACCCGTTCATGCCTCTCAATACAATGCAAAAAAATGGTGAACTGCTCAATCAGATAGTGATGTCACTCAGGTGCTAAAAGGGAGGGGTAATTCTGTGAAGGAAAAAACAATGGTTCCCTAATGCACACTGAGTGAATAATATTCCTACATAATAGTCAGATAATACGGAGATCTTGGTTGCGTATATCTGCAGATATAGGGTTAAGCCCCCAGGCCGATCGACAAGGCCTCTCCGTCACTGGGGGTCCCTACTATTAGGTATGGGTCCGGGGTGCAGGACCCCATAATGTCGGCACAGGTCGGCTACCCCAGGTCAGCACACAGGTGAGAGTTAATAGGGTTAATAAGAAGCACAGAAGTGCTATGTGAGTGGTGTGATTAAAATAATACAAAAATATATACAAAGTGATAGGGAAACTCATAAGTGTTAATAAAGTGTTAGGGTGTGCCGACCTGAAGCAGCCCAGCGATACCGACACAGGGGCCACCACACCCCACAAATAATTCCAAATATGTCTGGGTTGAATTCCCAGTGTAAGGCCACATGGTAATGGCTCCTACAGCATCTGAGAGCCAGCTTACCTGGGGATACCCCTGACTTCCCCCTATGGCAGTCTAGAGTCAGCAATCCCTCCTAATGCTGACCCGTTCATGCCTCTCAATACAATGCAAAAAAATGGTGAACTGCTCAATCAGATAGTGATGTCACTCAGGTGCTAAAAGGGAGGGGTAATTCTGTGAAGGAAAAAACAATGGTTCCCTAATGCACACTGAGTGAATAATATTCCTACATAATAGTCAGATAATACGGAGATCTTGGTTGCGTATATCTGCAGATATAGGGTTAAGCCCCCAGGCCGATCGACAAGGCCTCTCCGTCACTGGGGGTCCCTACTATTAGGTATGGGTCCGGGGTGCAGGACCCCATAATGTCGGCACAGGTCGGCTACCCCAGGTCAGCACACAGGTGAGAGTTAATAGGGTTAATAAGAAGCACAGAAGTGCTATGTGAGTGGTGTGATTAAAATAATACAAAAATATATACAAAGTGATAGGGAAACTCATAAGTGTTAATAAAGTGTTAGGGTGTGCCGACCTGAAGCAGCCCAGCGATACCGACACAGGGGCCACCACACCCCACACCCACCCCACAAATAATTCCAAATATGTCTGGGTTGAATTCCCAGTGTAAGGCCACATGGTAATGGCTCCTACAGCATCTGAGAGCCAGCTTACCTGGGGATACCCCTGACTTCCCCCTATGGCAGTCTAGAGTCAGCAATCCCTCCTAATGCTGACCCGTTCATGCCTCTCAATACAATGCAAAAAAATGGTGAACTGCTCAATCAGATAGTGATGTCACTCAGGTGCTAAAAGGGAGGGGTAATTCTGTGAAGGAAAAAACAATGGTTCCCTAATGCACACTGAGTGAATAATATTCCTACATAATAGTCAGATAATACGGAGATCTTGGTTGCGTATATCTGCAGATATAGGGTTAAGCCCCCAGGCCGATCGACAAGGCCTCTCCGTCACTGGGGGTCCCTACTATTAGGTATGGGTCCGGGGTGCAGGACCCCATAATGTCGGCACAGGTCGGCTACCCCAGGTCAGCACACAGGTGAGAGTTAATAGGGTTAATAAGAAGCACAGAAGTGCTATGTGAGTGGTGTGATTAAAATAATACAAAAATATATACAAAGTGATAGGGAAACTCATAAGTGTTAATAAAGTGTTAGGGTGTGCCGACCTGAAGCAGCCCAGCGATACCGACACAGGGGCCACCACACCCCACACCCACCCCACAAATCATTCCAAATATGTCTGGGTTGAATTCCCAGTGTAAGGCCACATGGTAATGGCTCCTACAGCATCTGAGAGCCAGCTTACCTGGGGATACCCCTGACTTCCCCCTATGGCAGTCTAGAGTCAGCAATCCCTCCTAATGCTGACCCGTTCATGCCTCTCAATACAATGCAAAAAAATGGTGAACTGCTCAATCAGATAGTGATGTCACTCAGGTGCTAAAAGGGAGGGGTAATTCTGTGAAGGAAAAAACAATGGTTCCCTAATGCACACTGAGTGAATAATATTCCTACATAATAGTCAGATAATACGGAGATCTTGGTTGCGTATATCTGCAGATATAGGGTTAAGCCCCCAGGCCGATCGACAAGGCCTCTCCGTCACTGGGGGTCCCTACTATTAGGTATGGGTCCGGGGTGCAGGACCCCATAATGTCGGCACAGGTCGGCTACCCCAGGTCAGCACACAGGTGAGAGTTAATAGGGTTAATAAGAAGCACAGAAGTGCTATGTGAGTGGTGTGATTAAAATAATACAAAAATATATACAAAGTGATAGGGAAACTCATAAGTGTTAATAAAGTGTTAGGGTGTGCCGACCTGAAGCAGCCCAGCGATACCGACACAGGGGCCACCACACCCCACAAATAATTCCAAATATGTCTGGGTTGAATTCCCAGTGTAAGGCCACATGGTAATGGCTCCTACAGCATCTGAGAGCCAGCTTACCTGGGGATACCCCTGACTTCCCCCTATGGCAGTCTAGAGTCAGCAATCCCTCCTAATGCTGACCCGTTCATGCCTCTCAATACAATGCAAAAAAATGGTGAACTGCTCAATCAGATAGTGATGTCACTCAGGTGCTAAAAGGGAGGGGTAATTCTGTGAAGGAAAAAACAATGGTTCCCTAATGCACACTGAGTGAATAATATTCCTACATAATAGTCAGATAATACGGAGATCTTGGTTGCGTATATCTGCAGATATAGGGTTAAGCCCCCAGGCCGATCGACAAGGCCTCTCCGTCACTGGGGGTCCCTACTATTAGGTATGGGTCCGGGGTGCAGGACCCCATAATGTCGGCACAGGTCGGCTACCCCAGGTCAGCACACAGGTGAGAGTTAATAGGGTTAATAAGAAGCACAGAAGTGCTATGTGAGTGGTGTGATTAAAATAATACAAAAATATATACAAAGTGATAGGGAAACTCATAAGTGTTAATAAAGTGTTAGGGTGTGCCGACCTGAAGCAGCCCAGCGATACCGACACAGGGGCCACCACACCCCACACCCACCCCACAAATAATTCCAAATATGTCTGGGTTGAATTCCCAGTGTAAGGCCACATGGTAATGGCTCCTACAGCATCTGAGAGCCAGCTTACCTGGGGATACCCCTGACTTCCCCCTATGGCAGTCTAGAGTCAGCAATCCCTCCTAATGCTGACCCGTTCATGCCTCTCAATACAATGCAAAAAAATGGTGAACTGCTCAATCAGATAGTGATGTCACTCAGGTGCTAAAAGGGAGGGGTAATTCTGTGAAGGAAAAAACAATGGTTCCCTAATGCACACTGAGTGAATAATATTCCTACATAATAGTCAGATAATACGGAGATCTTGGTTGCGTATATCTGCAGATATAGGGTTAAGCCCCCAGGCCGATCGACAAGGCCTCTCCGTCACTGGGGGTCCCTACTATTAGGTATGGGTCCGGGGTGCAGGACCCCATAATGTCGGCACAGGTCGGCTACCCCAGGTCAGCACACAGGTGAGAGTTAATAGGGTTAATAAGAAGCACAGAAGTGCTATGTGAGTGGTGTGATTAAAATAATACAAAAATATATACAAAGTGATAGGGAAACTCATAAGTGTTAATAAAGTGTTAGGGTGTGCCGACCTGAAGCAGCCCAGCGATACCGACACAGGGGCCACCACACCCCACACCCACCCCACAAATAATTCCAAATATGTCTGGGTTGAATTCCCAGTGTAAGGCCACATGGTAATGGCTCCTACAGCATCTGAGAGCCAGCTTACCTGGGGATACCCCTGACTTCCCCCTATGGCAGTCTAGAGTCAGCAATCCCTCCTAATGCTGACCCGTTCATGCCTCTCAATACAATGCAAAAAAATGGTGAACTGCTCAATCAGATAGTGATGTCACTCAGGTGCTAAAAGGGAGGGGTAATTCTGTGAAGGAAAAAACAATGGTTCCCTAATGCACACTGAGTGAATAATATTCCTACATAATAGTCAGATAATACGGAGATCTTGGTTGCGTATATCTGCAGATATAGGGTTAAGCCCCCAGGCCGATCGACAAGGCCTCTCCGTCACTGGGGGTCCCTACTATTAGGTATGGGTCCGGGGTGCAGGACCCCATAATGTCGGCACAGGTCGGCTACCCCAGGTCAGCACACAGGTGAGAGTTAATAGGGTTAATAAGAAGCACAGAAGTGCTATGTGAGTGGTGTGATTAAAATAATACAAAAATATATACAAAGTGATAGGGAAACTCATAAGTGTTAATAAAGTGTTAGGGTGTGCCGACCTGAAGCAGCCCAGCGATACCGACACAGGGGCCACCACACCCCACACCCACCCCACAAATCATTCCAAATATGTCTGGGTTGAATTCCCAGTGTAAGGCCACATGGTAATGGCTCCTACAGCATCTGAGAGCCAGCTTACCTGGGGATACCCCTGACTTCCCCCTATGGCAGTCTAGAGTCAGCAATCCCTCCTAATGCTGACCCGTTCATGCCTCTCAATACAATGCAAAAAAATGGTGAACTGCTCAATCAGATAGTGATGTCACTCAGGTGCTAAAAGGGAGGGGTAATTCTGTGAAGGAAAAAACAATGGTTCCCTAATGCACACTGAGTGAATAATATTCCTACATAATAGTCAGATAATACGGAGATCTTGGTTGCGTATATCTGCAGATATAGGGTTAAGCCCCCAGGCCGATCGACAAGGCCTCTCCGTCACTGGGGGTCCCTACTATTAGGTATGGGTCCGGGGTGCAGGACCCCATAATGTCGGCACAGGTCGGCTACCCCAGGTCAGCACACAGGTGAGAGTTAATAGGGTTAATAAGAAGCACAGAAGTGCTATGTGAGTGGTGTGATTAAAATAATACAAAAATATATACAAAGTGATAGGGAAACTCATAAGTGTTAATAAAGTGTTAGGGTGTGCCGACCTGAAGCAGCCCAGCGATACCGACACAGGGGCCACCACACCCCACAAATAATTCCAAATATGTCTGGGTTGAATTCCCAGTGTAAGGCCACATGGTAATGGCTCCTACAGCATCTGAGAGCCAGCTTACCTGGGGATACCCCTGACTTCCCCCTATGGCAGTCTAGAGTCAGCAATCCCTCCTAATGCTGACCCGTTCATGCCTCTCAATACAATGCAAAAAAATGGTGAACTGCTCAATCAGATAGTGATGTCACTCAGGTGCTAAAAGGGAGGGGTAATTCTGTGAAGGAAAAAACAATGGTTCCCTAATGCACACTGAGTGAATAATATTCCTACATAATAGTCAGATAATACGGAGATCTTGGTTGCGTATATCTGCAGATATAGGGTTAAGCCCCCAGGCCGATCGACAAGGCCTCTCCGTCACTGGGGGTCCCTACTATTAGGTATGGGTCCGGGGTGCAGGACCCCATAATGTCGGCACAGGTCGGCTACCCCAGGTCAGCACACAGGTGAGAGTTAATAGGGTTAATAAGAAGCACAGAAGTGCTATGTGAGTGGTGTGATTAAAATAATACAAAAATATATACAAAGTGATAGGGAAACTCATAAGTGTTAATAAAGTGTTAGGGTGTGCCGACCTGAAGCAGCCCAGCGATACCGACACAGGGGCCACCACACCCCACACCCACCCCACAAATAATTCCAAATATGTCTGGGTTGAATTCCCAGTGTAAGGCCACATGGTAATGGCTCCTACAGCATCTGAGAGCCAGCTTACCTGGGGATACCCCTGACTTCCCCCTATGGCAGTCTAGAGTCAGCAATCCCTCCTAATGCTGACCCGTTCATGCCTCTCAATACAATGCAAAAAAATGGTGAACTGCTCAATCAGATAGTGATGTCACTCAGGTGCTAAAAGGGAGGGGTAATTCTGTGAAGGAAAAAACAATGGTTCCCTAATGCACACTGAGTGAATAATATTCCTACATAATAGTCAGATAATACGGAGATCTTGGTTGCGTATATCTGCAGATATAGGGTTAAGCCCCCAGGCCGATCGACAAGGCCTCTCCGTCACTGGGGGTCCCTACTATTAGGTATGGGTCCGGGGTGCAGGACCCCATAATGTCGGCACAGGTCGGCTACCCCAGGTCAGCACACAGGTGAGAGTTAATAGGGTTAATAAGAAGCACAGAAGTGCTATGTGAGTGGTGTGATTAAAATAATACAAAAATATATACAAAGTGATAGGGAAACTCATAAGTGTTAATAAAGTGTTAGGGTGTGCCGACCTGAAGCAGCCCAGCGATACCGACACAGGGGCCACCACACCCCACACCCACCCCACAAATCATTCCAAATATGTCTGGGTTGAATTCCCAGTGTAAGGCCACATGGTAATGGCTCCTACAGCATCTGAGAGCCAGCTTACCTGGGGATACCCCTGACTTCCCCCTATGGCAGTCTAGAGTCAGCAATCCCTCCTAATGCTGACCCGTTCATGCCTCTCAATACAATGCAAAAAAATGGTGAACTGCTCAATCAGATAGTGATGTCACTCAGGTGCTAAAAGGGAGGGGTAATTCTGTGAAGGAAAAAACAATGGTTCCCTAATGCACACTGAGTGAATAATATTCCTACATAATAGTCAGATAATACGGAGATCTTGGTTGCGTATATCTGCAGATATAGGGTTAAGCCCCCAGGCCGATCGACAAGGCCTCTCCGTCACTGGGGGTCCCTACTATTAGGTATGGGTCCGGGGTGCAGGACCCCATAATGTCGGCACAGGTCGGCTACCCCAGGTCAGCACACAGGTGAGAGTTAATAGGGTTAATAAGAAGCACAGAAGTGCTATGTGAGTGGTGTGATTAAAATAATACAAAAATATATACAAAGTGATAGGGAAACTCATAAGTGTTAATAAAGTGTTAGGGTGTGCCGACCTGAAGCAGCCCAGCGATACCGACACAGGGGCCACCACACCCCACACCCACCCCACAAATAATTCCAAATATGTCTGGGTTGAATTCCCAGTGTAAGGCCACATGGTAATGGCTCCTACAGCATCTGAGAGCCAGCTTACCTGGGGATACCCCTGACTTCCCCCTATGGCAGTCTAGAGTCAGCAATCCCTCCTAATGCTGACCCGTTCATGCCTCTCAATACAATGCAAAAAAATGGTGAACTGCTCAATCAGATAGTGATGTCACTCAGGTGCTAAAAGGGAGGGGTAATTCTGTGAAGGAAAAAACAATGGTTCCCTAATGCACACTGAGTGAATAATATTCCTACATAATAGTCAGATAATACGGAGATCTTGGTTGCGTATATCTGCAGATATAGGGTTAAGCCCCCAGGCCGATCGACAAGGCCTCTCCGTCACTGGGGGTCCCTACTATTAGGTATGGGTCCGGGGTGCAGGACCCCATAATGTCGGCACAGGTCGGCTACCCCAGGTCAGCACACAGGTGAGAGTTAATAGGGTTAATAAGAAGCACAGAAGTGCTATGTGAGTGGTGTGATTAAAATAATACAAAAATATATACAAAGTGATAGGGAAACTCATAAGTGTTAATAAAGTGTTAGGGTGTGCCGACCTGAAGCAGCCCAGCGATACCGACACAGGGGCCACCACACCCCACACCCACCCCACAAATCATTCCAAATATGTCTGGGTTGAATTCCCAGTGTAAGGCCACATGGTAATGGCTCCTACAGCATCTGAGAGCCAGCTTACCTGGGGATACCCCTGACTTCCCCCTATGGCAGTCTAGAGTCAGCAATCCCTCCTAATGCTGACCCGTTCATGCCTCTCAATACAATGCAAAAAAATGGTGAACTGCTCAATCAGATAGTGATGTCACTCAGGTGCTAAAAGGGAGGGGTAATTCTGTGAAGGAAAAAACAATGGTTCCCTAATGCACACTGAGTGAATAATATTCCTACATAATAGTCAGATAATACGGAGATCTTGGTTGCGTATATCTGCAGATATAGGGTTAAGCCCCCAGGCCGATCGACAAGGCCTCTCCGTCACTGGGGGTCCCTACTATTAGGTATGGGTCCGGGGTGCAGGACCCCATAATGTCGGCACAGGTCGGCTACCCCAGGTCAGCACACAGGTGAGAGTTAATAGGGTTAATAAGAAGCACAGAAGTGCTATGTGAGTGGTGTGATTAAAATAATACAAAAATATATACAAAGTGATAGGGAAACTCATAAGTGTTAATAAAGTGTTAGGGTGTGCCGACCTGAAGCAGCCCAGCGATACCGACACAGGGGCCACCACACCCCACACCCACCCCACAAATAATTCCAAATATGTCTGGGTTGAATTCCCAGTGTAAGGCCACATGGTAATGGCTCCTACAGCATCTGAGAGCCAGCTTACCTGGGGATACCCCTGACTTCCCCCTATGGCAGTCTAGAGTCAGCAATCCCTCCTAATGCTGACCCGTTCATGCCTCTCAATACAATGCAAAAAAATGGTGAACTGCTCAATCAGATAGTGATGTCACTCAGGTGCTAAAAGGGAGGGGTAATTCTGTGAAGGAAAAAACAATGGTTCCCTAATGCACACTGAGTGAATAATATTCCTACATAATAGTCAGATAATACGGAGATCTTGGTTGCGTATATCTGCAGATATTAGAGATGAGCGCCTGAAATTTTTCGGGTTTTGTGTTTTGGTTTTGGGTTCGGTTCCGCGGCCGTGTTTTGGGTTCGAACGCGTTTTGGCAAAACCTCACCGAATTATTTTTGTCGGATTCGGGTGTGTTTTGGATTCGGGTGTTTTTTTCCAAAAACACTAAAAAACAGCTTAAATCATAGAATTTGGGGGTCATTTTGATCCCAAAGTATTATTAACCTCAAAAACCATAATTTACACTCATTTTCAGTCTATTCTGAATACCTCACACCTCACAATATTATTTTTAGTCCTAAAATTTGCACCGAGGTCGCTGTGTGAGTAAGATAAGCGACCCTAGTGGCCGACACAAACACCGGGCCCATCTAGGAGTGGCACTGCAGTGTCACGCAGGATGTCCCTTCCAAAAAACCCTCCCCAAACAGCACATGACGCAAAGAAAAAAAGAGGCGCAATGAGGTAGCTGTGTGAGTAAGATTAGCGACCCTAGTGGCCGACACAAACACCGGGCCCATCTAGGAGTGGCACTGCAGTGTCACGCAGGATGGCCCTTCCAAAAAACCCTCCCCAAACAGCACATGACGCAAAGAAAAAAAGAGGCGCAATGAGGTAGCTGACTGTGTGAGTAAGATTAGCGACCCTAGTGGCCGACACAAACACCGGGCCCATCTAGGAGTGGCACTGCAGTGTCACGCAGGATGGCCCTTCCCAAAAACCCTCCCCAAACAGCACATGACGCAAAGAAAAAAAGAGGCGCAATGAGGTAGCTGACTGTGTGAGTAAGATTAGCGACCCTAGTGGCCGACACAAACACCGGGCCCATCTAGGAGTGGCACTGCAGTGTCACGCAGGATGTCCCTTCCAAAAAACCCTCCCCAAACAGCACATGACGCAAAGAAAAAAAGAGGCGCAATGAGGTAGCTGTGTGAGTAAGATTAGCGACCCTAGTGGCCGACACAAACACCGGGCCCATCTAGGAGTGGCACTGCAGTGTCACGCAGGATGTCCCTTCCAAAAAACCCTCCCCAAACAGCACATGACGCAAAGAAAAAAAGAGGCGCAATGAGGTAGCTGACTGTGTGAGTAAGATTAGCGACCCTAGTGGCCGACACAAACACCGGGCCCATTTAGGAGTGGCACTGCAGTGTCACGCAGGATGTCCCTTCCAAAAAACCCTCCCCAATCAGCACATGATGCAAAGAAAAAGAAAAGAAAAAAGAGGTGCAAGATGGAATTATCCTTGGGCCCTCCCACCCACCCTTATGTTGTATAAACAAAACAGGACATGCACACTTTAACCAACCCATCATTTCAGTGACAGGGTCTGCCACACGACTGTGACTGATATGACGGGTTGGTTTGGACCCCCCCCAAAAAAGAAGCAATTAATCTCTCCTTGCACAAACTGGCTCTACAGAGGCAAGATGTCCACCTCATCTTCACCCTCCGATATATCACCGTGTACATCCCCCTCCTCACAGATTATCAATTCGTCCCCACTGGAATCCACCATCTCAGCTCCCTGTGTACTTTGTGGAGGCAATTGCTGCTGGTCAATGTCTCCGCGGAGGAATTGATTATAATTCATTTTAATGAACATCATCTTCTCCACATTTTCTGGATGTAACCTCGTACGCCGATTGCTGACAAGGTGAGCGGCGGCACTAAACACTCTTTCGGAGTACACACTTGTGGGAGGGCAACTTAGGTAGAATAAAGCCAGTTTGTGCAAGGGCCTCCAAATTGCCTCTTTTTCCTGCCAGTATAAGTACGGACTGTGTGACGTGCCTACTTGGATGCGGTCACTCATATAATCCTCCACCATTCTATCAATGTTGAGAGAATCATATGCAGTGACAGTAGACGACATGTCCGTAATCGTTGTCAGGTCCTTCAGTCCGGACCAGATGTCAGCATCAGCAGTCGCTCCAGACTGCCCTGCATCACCGCCAGCGGGTGGGCTCGGAATTCTGAGCCTTTTCCTCGCACCCCCAGTTGCGGGAGAATGTGAAGGAGGAGATGTTGACAGGTCGCGTTCCGCTTGACTTGACAATTTTGTCACCAGCAGGTCTTTCAACCCCAGCAGACCTGTGTCTGCCGGAAAGAGAGATCCAAGGTAGGCTTTAAATCTAGGATCGAGCACGGTGGCCAAAATGTAGTGCTCTGATTTCAACAGATTGACCACCCGTGAATCCTTGTTAAGCGAATTAAGGGCTGCATCCACAAGTCCCACATGCCTAGCGGAATCGCTCCCTTTTAGCTCCTTCTTCAATGCCTCCAGCTTCTTCTGCAAAAGCCTGATGAGGGGAATGACCTGACTCAGGCTGGCAGTGTCTGAACTGACTTCACGTGTGGCAAGTTCAAAGGGCATCAGAACCTTGCACAACGTTGAAATCATTCTCCACTGCACTTGAGACAGGTGCATTCCATCTCCTATATCGTGCTCAATTGTATAGGCTTGAATGGCCTTTTGCTGCTCCTCCTACCTCTGAAGCATATAGAGGGTTGAATTCCACCTCGTTACCACTTCTTGCTTCAGATGATGGCAGGGCAGGTTCAGTAGTTTTTGGTGGTGCTCCAGTCTTCTGTACGTGGTGCCTGTACGCCGAAAGTGTCCCGCAATTTTTCTGGCCACCGACAGCATCTCTTGCACGCCCCTGTCGTTTTTTAAAAAATTCTGCACCACCAAATTCAAGGTATGTGCAAAACATGGGACGTGCTGGAATTTGCCCATATTTAATGCACACACAATATTGCTGGCGTTGTCCGATGCCACAAATCCACAGGAGAGTCCAATTGGGGTAAGCCATTCCGCGATGATCTTCCTCAGTTGCCGTAAGAGGTTTTCAGCTGTGTGCGTATTCTGGAAAGCGGTGATACAAAGCGTAGCCTGCCTAGGAAAGAGTTGGCGTTTGCGAGATGCTGCTACTGGTGCCGCCGCTGCTGTTCTTGCGGCGGGAGTCCATACATCTACCCAGTGGGCTGTCACAGTCATATAGTCCTGACCCTGCCCTGCTCCACTTGTCCACATGTCCGTGGTTAAGTGGACATTGGGTACAACTGCATTTTTTAGGAGACTGGTGAGTCTTTTTCTGACGTCCGTGTACATTCTCGGTATCGCCTGCCTAGAGAAGTGGAACCTAGATGGTATTTGGTAACGGGGGCACACTGCCTCAATAAATTGTCTAGTTCCCTGTGAACTAACGGCGGATACCGGACGCACGTCTAACACCAACATAGTTGTCAAGGACTCAGTTATCCGCTTTGCAGTAGGATGACTGCTGTGATATTTCATCTTCCTCGCAAAGGACTGTTGAACAGTCAATTGCTTACTGGAAGTAGTACAAGTGGGCTTACGACTTCCCCTCTGGGATGACCATCGACTCCCAGCGGCAACAACAGCAGCGCCAGCAGCAGTAGGCGTTACACGCAAGGATGCATCGGAGGAATCCCAGGCAGGAGAGGACTCGTCAGACTTGCCAGTGACATGGCCTGCAGGACTATTGGCATTCCTGGGGAAGGAGGAAATTGACACTGAGGGAGTTGGTGGGGTGGTTTGCGTGAGCTTGGTTACAAGAGGAAGGGATTTACTGGTCAGTGGACTGCTTCCGCTGTCACCCAAAGTTTTTGAACTTGTCACTGACTTATTATGAATGCGCTGCAGGTGACGTATAAGGGAGGATGTTCCGAGGTGGTTAACGTCCTTACCCCTACTTATTACAGCTTGACAAAGGGAACACACGGCTTGACACCTGTTGTCCGCATTTCTGGTGAAATACCTCCACACCGAAGAGCTGATTTTTTTGGTATTTTCACCTGGCATGTCAACGGCCATATTCCTCCCACGGACAACAGGTGTCTCCCCGGGTGCCTGACTTAAACAAACCACCTCACCATCAGAATCCTCCTGGTCAATTTCCTCCCCAGCGCCAGCAACACCCATATCCTCCTCATCCTGGTGTACTTCAACACTGACATCTTCAATCTGACTATCAGGAACTGGACTGCGGGTGCTCCTTCCAGCACTTGCAGGGGGCGTGCAAATGGTGGAAGGCGCATGCTCTTCACGTCCAGTGTTGGGAAGGTCAGGCATCGCAACCGACACAATTGGACTCTCCTTGTGGATTTGGGATTTCAAAGAACGCACAGTTCTTTGCGGTGCTTTTGCCAGCTTGAGTCTTTTCAGTTTTCTAGCGAGAGGCTGAGTGCTTCCATCCTCATGTGAAGCTGAACCACTAGCCATGAACATAGGCCAGGGCCTCAGCCGTTCCTTGCCACTCCGTGTGGTAAATGGCATATTGGCAAGTTTACGCTTCTCCTCCGACAATTTTATTTTAGGTTTTGGAGTCCTTTTTTTACTGATATTTGGTGTTTTGGTTTTGACATGCTCTGTACTATGCCATTGGGCATCGGCCTTGGCAGACGACGTTGCTGGCATTTCATCGTCTCGGCCATGACTAGTGGCAGCAGCTTCAGCACGAGGTGGAAGTGGATCTTGATCTTTCCCTAATTTTGGAACCTCAACATTTTTGTTCTCCATATTTTAATAGGCACAACTAAAAGGCACCTCAGGTAAACAATGCAGATGGATTGGATACTAGTATACAATTATGGACGGGCTGCCGAGTGCCGACACAGAGGTAGCCACAGCCGTGAACTACCGCACTGTACTGTGTCTGCTGCTAATATATAGACTGGTTGATAAAGAGATAGTATACTCGTAACTAGTATGTATGTATAAAGAAAGAAAAAAAAACCACGGTTAGGTCACTGGTATATACAATTATGGACGGGCTGCCGAGTGCCGACACAGAGGTAGCCACAGCCGTGAACTACCGCACTGTACTGTGTCTGCTGCTAATATATAGACTGGTTGATAAAGAGATAGTATACTCGTAACTAGTATGTATGTATAAAGAAAGAAAAAAAAACCACGGTTAGGTCACTGGTATATACAATTATGGACGGGCTGCCGAGTGCCGACACAGAGGTAGCCACAGCCGTGAACTACCGCACTGTACTGTGTCTGCTGCTAATATATAGACTGGTTGATAAAGAGATAGTATACTCGTAACTAGTATGTATGTATAAAGAAAGAAAAAAAAACCACGGTTAGGTCACTGGTATATACAATTATGGACGGGCTGCGGAGTGCCGACACAGAGGTAGCCACAGCCGTGAACTACCGCACTGTACTGTGTCTGCTGCTAATATATAGACTGGTTGATAAAGAGATAGTATACTCGTAACTAGTATGTATGTATAAAGAAAGAAAAAAAAACCACGGTTAGGTGGTATATACAATTATGGACGGGCTGCCGAGTGCCGACACAGAGGTAGCCACAGCCGTGAACTACCGCACTGTACTGTGTCTGCTGCTAATATATAGACTGGTTGATAAAGAGATAGTATACTCGTAACTAGTATGTATGTATAAAGAAAGAAAAAAAAACCACGGTTAGGTCACTGGTATATACAATTATAGACGGGCTGCCGAGTGCCGACACAGAGGTAGCCACAGCCGTGAACTACCGCACTGTACACTGGTTGATAAAGAGATAGTAGTATACTCGTAACAACTAGTATGACGACGGTATAAAGAATGAAAAAAAAACCACGGTTAGGTGGTATATAATACAATTATGGTTGGACGGACTGCCTGCCGAGTGCCGACACAGAGGTAGCCACAGCCGTGAACTACCGCACTGTACACTGGTTGATAAAGAGATAGTAGTATACTCGTAACAACTAGTATGACGACGGTATAAAGAATGAAAAAAAAACCACGGTTAGGTGGTATATAATACAATTATGGTTGGACGGACTGCCTGCCGAGTGCCGACACAGAGGTAGCCACAGCCGTGAACTACCGCACTGTACACTGGTTGATAAAGAGATAGTAGTATACTCGTTACAACTAGTATGACGACGGTATAAAGAACGAAAAAAAAACCACGGTTAGGTGGTATATATTATAATACAATTATGGATGGACGGACTGCCTGCCGAGTTCCGACACAGAGGTAGCCACAGCCGTGAACTACCGCACTGTACACTGGTTGATAAAGAGATAGTAGTATACTCGTAACAACTAGTATGACGACGGTATAAAGAACGAAAAAAAAACCACGGTTAGGTGGTATATATTATAATACAATTATGGATGGACGGACTGCCTGCCGAGTTCCGACACAGAGGTAGCCACAGCCGTGAACTACCGCACTGTACACTGGTTGATAAAGAGATAGTAGTATACTCGTAACAACTAGTATGACTATGACGACGGTATAAAGAAAGAAAAAAAAAACCACGGTTAGGTGGTATATAATACAATTATGGATGGACGGACTGCCTGCCGAGTGCCGACACAGAGGTAGCCACAGCCGTGAACTACCGCACTGTACTGTGTCTGCTGCTAATATAGACTGGTTGATAAAGAGATAGTATACAATACTACTAATATACTGGTGGTCAGGCACTGGTCACCACTAGTCACACTGGCAGTGGCACTCCTGCAGCAAAAGTGTGCACTGTTTAATTTTAATATAATATTATTTATCATGTACTCCTGGCTCCTGCTATAACAACCTGCAGTGCTCCCCAGTCTCCCCCACAATTATAAGCTTTATATACAATACATTGATGTGCAGCACACTGGGCTGAGCAGTGCACACAGACTGAGTCACTGTGTGACTGTGTATCGTTTTTTTCAGGCAGAGAACGGATATATTAAATAAAACAAACAACTGCACTGTCTCTGGTGGTCACTGGTCACTGTGGTCGTCAGTCACTAAACTCTGTCTGCACTCTGCACTCTCTTCTAATCTACAGTATCACAGCAATCTCTCTCTCTCTCTCTCTTCTAAATCTAATCTAAATGGAGAGGACGCCAGCCACGTCCTCTCCCTATCAATCTCAATGCACGTGTGAAAATGGCGGCGACGCGCGGCTCCTTATATAGAATCCGAGTCTCGCGATAGAATCCGAGCCTCGCGAGAATCCGACAGCGTCATGATGACGTTCGGGCGCGCTCGGGTTAACCGAGCAAGGCGGGAAGATCCGAGTCGCTCGGACCCGTGAAAAAAAAAGTGAAGTTCGTGCGGGTTCGGATTCAAAGAAACCGAACCCGCTCATCTCTAGCAGATATAGGGTTAAGCCCCCAGGCCGATCGACAAGGCCTCTCCGTCACTGGGGGTCCCTACTATTAGGTATGGGTCCGGGGTGCAGGACCCCATAATGTCGGCACAGGTCGGCTACCCCAGGTCAGCACACAGGTGAGAGTTAATAGGGTTAATAAGAAGCACAGAAGTGCTATGTGAGTGGTGTGATTAAAATAATACAAAAATATATACAAAGTGATAGGGAAACTCATAAGTGTTAATAAAGTGTTAGGGTGTGCCGACCTGAAGCAGCCCAGCGATACCGACACAGGGGCCACCACACCCCACACCCACCCCACAAATAATTCCAAATATGTCTGGGTTGAATTCCCAGTGTAAGGCCACATGGTAATGGCTCCTACAGCATCTGAGAGCCAGCTTACCTGGGGATACCCCTGACTTCCCCCTATGGCAGTCTAGAGTCAGCAATCCCTCCTAATGCTGACCCGTTCATGCCTCTCAATACAATGCAAAAAAATGGTGAACTGCTCAATCAGATAGTGATGTCACTCAGGTGCTAAAAGGGAGGGGTAATTCTGTGAAGGAAAAAACAATGGTTCCCTAATGCACACTGAGTGAATAATATTCCTACATAATAGTCAGATAATACGGAGATCTTGGTTGCGTATATCTGCAGATATAGGGTTAAGCCCCCAGGCCGATCGACAAGGCCTCTCCGTCACTGGGGGTCCCTACTATTAGGTATGGGTCCGGGGTGCAGGACCCCATAATGTCGGCACAGGTCGGCTACCCCAGGTCAGCACACAGGTGAGAGTTAATAGGGTTAATAAGAAGCACAGAAGTGCTATGTGAGTGGTGTGATTAAAATAATACAAAAATATATACAAAGTGATAGGGAAACTCATAAGTGTTAATAAAGTGTTAGGGTGTGCCGACCTGAAGCAGCCCAGCGATACCGACACAGGGGCCACCACACCCCACACCCACCCCACAAATAATTCCAAATATGTCTGGGTTGAATTCCCAGTGTAAGGCCACATGGTAATGGCTCCTACAGCATCTGAGAGCCAGCTTACCTGGGGATACCCCTGACTTCCCCCTATGGCAGTCTAGAGTCAGCAATCCCTCCTAATGCTGACCCGTTCATGCCTCTCAATACAATGCAAAAAAATGGTGAACTGCTCAATCAGATAGTGATGTCACTCAGGTGCTAAAAGGGAGGGGTAATTCTGTGAAGGAAAAAACAATGGTTCCCTAATGCACACTGAGTGAATAATATTCCTACATAATAGTCAGATAATACGGAGATCTTGGTTGCGTATATCTGCAGATATAGGGTTAAGCCCCCAGGCCGATCGACAAGGCCTCTCCGTCACTGGGGGTCCCTACTATTAGGTATGGGTCCGGGGTGCAGGACCCCATAATGTCGGCACAGGTCGGCTACCCCAGGTCAGCACACAGGTGAGAGTTAATAGGGTTAATAAGAAGCACAGAAGTGCTATGTGAGTGGTGTGATTAAAATAATACAAAAATATATACAAAGTGATAGGGAAACTCATAAGTGTTAATAAAGTGTTAGGGTGTGCCGACCTGAAGCAGCCCAGCGATACCGACACAGGGGCCACCACACCCCACACCCACCCCACAAATAATTCCAAATATGTCTGGGTTGAATTCCCAGTGTAAGGCCACATGGTAATGGCTCCTACAGCATCTGAGAGCCAGCTTACCTGGGGATACCCCTGACTTCCCCCTATGGCAGTCTAGAGTCAGCAATCCCTCCTAATGCTGACCCGTTCATGCCTCTCAATACAATGCAAAAAAATGGTGAACTGCTCAATCAGATAGTGATGTCACTCAGGTGCTAAAAGGGAGGGGTAATTCTGTGAAGGAAAAAACAATGGTTCCCTAATGCACACTGAGTGAATAATATTCCTACATAATAGTCAGATAATACGGAGATCTTGGTTGCGTATATCTGCAGATATAGGGTTAAGCCCCCAGGCCGATCGACAAGGCCTCTCCGTCACTGGGGGTCCCTACTATTAGGTATGGGTCCGGGGTGCAGGACCCCATAATGTCGGCACAGGTCGGCTACCCCAGGTCAGCACACAGGTGAGAGTTAATAGGGTTAATAAGAAGCACAGAAGTGCTATGTGAGTGGTGTGATTAAAATAATACAAAAATATATACAAAGTGATAGGGAAACTCATAAGTGTTAATAAAGTGTTAGGGTGTGCCGACCTGAAGCAGCCCAGCGATACCGACACAGGGGCCACCACACCCCACACCCACCCCACAAATCATTCCAAATATGTCTGGGTTGAATTCCCAGTGTAAGGCCACATGGTAATGGCTCCTACAGCATCTGAGAGCCAGCTTACCTGGGGATACCCCTGACTTCCCCCTATGGCAGTCTAGAGTCAGCAATCCCTCCTAATGCTGACCCGTTCATGCCTCTCAATACAATGCAAAAAAATGGTGAACTGCTCAATCAGATAGTGATGTCACTCAGGTGCTAAAAGGGAGGGGTAATTCTGTGAAGGAAAAAACAATGGTTCCCTAATGCACACTGAGTGAATAATATTCCTACATAATAGTCAGATAATACGGAGATCTTGGTTGCGTATATCTGCAGATATAGGGTTAAGCCCCCAGGCCGATCGACAAGGCCTCTCCGTCACTGGGGGTCCCTACTATTAGGTATGGGTCCGGGGTGCAGGACCCCATAATGTCGGCACAGGTCGGCTACCCCAGGTCAGCACACAGGTGAGAGTTAATAGGGTTAATAAGAAGCACAGAAGTGCTATGTGAGTGGTGTGATTAAAATAATACAAAAATATATACAAAGTGATAGGGAAACTCATAAGTGTTAATAAAGTGTTAGGGTGTGCCGACCTGAAGCAGCCCAGCGATACCGACACAGGGGCCACCACACCCCACACCCACCCCACAAATAATTCCAAATATGTCTGGGTTGAATTCCCAGTGTAAGGCCACATGGTAATGGCTCCTACAGCATCTGAGAGCCAGCTTACCTGGGGATACCCCTGACTTCCCCCTATGGCAGTCTAGAGTCAGCAATCCCTCCTAATGCTGACCCGTTCATGCCTCTCAATACAATGCAAAAAAATGGTGAACTGCTCAATCAGATAGTGATGTCACTCAGGTGCTAAAAGGGAGGGGTAATTCTGTGAAGGAAAAAACAATGGTTCCCTAATGCACACTGAGTGAATAATATTCCTACATAATAGTCAGATAATACGGAGATCTTGGTTGCGTATATCTGCAGATATAGGGTTAAGCCCCCAGGCCGATCGACAAGGCCTCTCCGTCACTGGGGGTCCCTACTATTAGGTATGGGTCCGGGGTGCAGGACCCCATAATGTCGGCACAGGTCGGCTACCCCAGGTCAGCACACAGGTGAGAGTTAATAGGGTTAATAAGAAGCACAGAAGTGCTATGTGAGTGGTGTGATTAAAATAATACAAAAATATATACAAAGTGATAGGGAAACTCATAAGTGTTAATAAAGTGTTAGGGTGTGCCGACCTGAAGCAGCCCAGCGATACCGACACAGGGGCCACCACACCCCACACCCACCCCACAAATAATTCCAAATATGTCTGGGTTGAATTCCCAGTGTAAGGCCACATGGTAATGGCTCCTACAGCATCTGAGAGCCAGCTTACCTGGGGATACCCCTGACTTCCCCCTATGGCAGTCTAGAGTCAGCAATCCCTCCTAATGCTGACCCGTTCATGCCTCTCAATACAATGCAAAAAAATGGTGAACTGCTCAATCAGATAGTGATGTCACTCAGGTGCTAAAAGGGAGGGGTAATTCTGTGAAGGAAAAAACAATGGTTCCCTAATGCACACTGAGTGAATAATATTCCTACATAATAGTCAGATAATACGGAGATCTTGGTTGCGTATATCTGCAGATATAGGGTTAAGCCCCCAGGCCGATCGACAAGGCCTCTCCGTCACTGGGGGTCCCTACTATTAGGTATGGGTCCGGGGTGCAGGACCCCATAATGTCAGCACAGGTCGGCTACCCCAGGTCAGCACACAGGTGAGAGTTAATAGGGTTAATAAGAAGCACAGAAGTGCTATGTGAGTGGTGTGATTAAAATAATACAAAAATATATACAAAGTGATAGGGAAACTCATAAGTGTTAATAAAGTGTTAGGGTGTGCCGACCTGAAGCAGCCCAGCGATACCGACACAGGGGCCACCACACCCCACACCCACCCCACAAATAATTCCAAATATGTCTGGGTTGAATTCCCAGTGTAAGGCCACATGGTAATGGCTCCTACAGCATCTGAGAGCCAGCTTACCTGGGGATACCCCTGACTTCCCCCTATGGCAGTCTAGAGTCAGCAATCCCTCCTAATGCTGACCCGTTCATGCCTCTCAATACAATGCAAAAAAATGGTGAACTGCTCAATCAGATAGTGATGTCACTCAGGTGCTAAAAGGGAGGGGTAATTCTGTGAAGGAAAAAACAATGGTTCCCTAATGCACACTGAGTGAATAATATTCCTACATAATAGTCAGATAATACGGAGATCTTGGTTGCGTATATCTGCAGATATAGGGTTAAGCCCCCAGGCCGATCGACAAGGCCTCTCCGTCACTGGGGGTCCCTACTATTAGGTATGGGTCCGGGGTGCAGGACCCCATAATGTCGGCACAGGTCGGCTACCCCAGGTCAGCACACAGGTGAGAGTTAATAGGGTTAATAAGAAGCACAGAAGTGCTATGTGAGTGGTGTGATTAAAATAATACAAAAATATATACAAAGTGATAGGGAAACTCATAAGTGTTAATAAAGTGTTAGGGTGTGCCGACCTGAAGCAGCCCAGCGATACCGACACAGGGGCCACCACACCCCACACCCACCCCACAAATAATTCCAAATATGTCTGGGTTGAATTCCCAGTGTAAGGCCACATGGTAATGGCTCCTACAGCATCTGAGAGCCAGCTTACCTGGGGATACCCCTGACTTCCCCCTATGGCAGTCTAGAGTCAGCAATCCCTCCTAATGCTGACCCGTTCATGCCTCTCAATACAATGCAAAAAAAATGGTGAACTGCTCAATCAGATAGTGATGTCACTCAGGCCTGGGGGCTTAACCCTATATCTGCAGATATACGCAACCAAGATCTCCGTATTATCTGACTATTATGTAGGAATATTATTCACTCAGTGTGCATTAGGGAACCATTGTTTTTTCCTTCACAGAATTACCCCTCCCTTTTAGCACCTGAGTGACATCACTATCTGATTGAGCAGTTCACCATTTTTTTGCATTGTATTGAGAGGCATGAACGGGTCAGCATTAGGAGGGATTGCTGACTCTAGACTGCCATAGGGGGAAGTCAGGGGTATCCCCAGGTAAGCTGGCTCTCAGATGCTGTAGGAGCCATTACCATGTGGCCTTACACTGGGAATTCAACCCAGACATATTTGGAATTATTTGTGGGGTGGGTGTGGGGTGTGGTGGCCCCTGTGTCGGTATCGCTGGGCTGCTTCAGGTCGGCACACCCTAACACTTTATTAACACTTATGAGTTTCCCTATCACTTTGTATATATTTTTGTATTATTTTAATCACACCACTCACATAGCACTTCTGTGCTTCTTATTAACCCTATTAACTCTCACCTGTGTGCTGACCTGGGGTAGCCGACCTGTGCCGACATTATGGGGTCCTGCACCCCGGACCCATACCTAATAGTAGGGACCCCCAGTGACGGAGAGGCCTTGTCGATCGGCCTGGGGGCTTAACCCTATATCTGCAGATATACGCAACCAAGATCTCCGTATTATCTGACTATTATGTAGGAATATTATTCACTCAGTGTGCATTAGGGAACCATTGTTTTTTCCTTCACAGAATTACCCCTCCCTTTTAGCACCTGAGTGACATCACTATCTGATTGAGCAGTTTACCATTTTTTTGCATTGTATTGAGAGGCATGAACGGGTCAGCATTAGGAGGGATTGCTGACTCTAGACTGCCATAGGGGGAAGTCAGGGGTATCCCCAGGTAAGCTGGCTCTCAGATGCTGTAGGAGCCATTACCATGTGGCCTTACACTGGGAATTCAACCCAGACATATTTGGAATTATTTGTGGGGTGGGTGTGGGGTGTGGTGGCCCCTGTGTCGGTATCGCTGGGCTGCTTCAGGTCGGCACACCCTAACACTTTATTAACACTTATGAGTTTCCCTATCACTTTGTATATATTTTTGTATTATTTTAATCACACCACTCACATAGCACTTCTGTGCTTCTTATTAACCCTATTAACTCTCACCTGTGTGCTGACCTGGGGTAGCCGACCTGTGCCGACATTATGGGGTCCTGCACCCCGGACCCATACCTAATAGTAGGGACCCCCAGTGACGGAGAGGCCTTGTCGATCGGCCTGGGGGCTTAACCCTATATCTGCAGATATACGCAACCAAGATCTCCGTATTATCTGACTATTATGTAGGAATATTATTCACTCAGTGTGCATTAGGGAACCATTGTTTTTTCCTTCACAGAATTACCCCTCCCTTTTAGCACCTGAGTGACATCACTATCTGATTGAGCAGTTCACCATTTTTTTGCATTGTATTGAGAGGCATGAACGGGTCAGCATTAGGAGGGATTGCTGACTCTAGACTGCCATAGGGGGAAGTCAGGGGTATCCCCAGGTAAGCTGGCTCTCAGATGCTGTAGGAGCCATTACCATGTGGCCTTACACTGGGAATTCAACCCAGACATATTTGGAATTATTTGTGGGGTGTGGTGGCCCCTGTGTCGGTATCGCTGGGCTGCTTCAGGTCGGCACACCCTAACACTTTATTAACACTTATGAGTTTCCCTATCACTTTGTATATATTTTTGTATTATTTTAATCACACCACTCACATAGCACTTCTGTGCTTCTTATTAACCCTATTAACTCTCACCTGTGTGCTGACCTGGGGTAGCCGACCTGTGCCGACATTATGGGGTCCTGCACCCCGGACCCATACCTAATAGTAGGGACCCCCAGTGACGGAGAGGCCTTGTCGATCGGCCTGGGGGCTTAACCCTATATCTGCAGATATACGCAACCAAGATCTCCGTATTATCTGACTATTATGTAGGAATATTATTCACTCAGTGTGCATTAGGGAACCATTGTTTTTTCCTTCACAGAATTACCCCTCCCTTTTAGCACCTGAGTGACATCACTATCTGATTGAGCAGTTCACCATTTTTTTGCATTGTATTGAGAGGCATGAACGGGTCAGCATTAGGAGGGATTGCTGACTCTAGACTGCCATAGGGGGAAGTCAGGGGTATCCCCAGGTAAGCTGGCTCTCAGATGCTGTAGGAGCCATTACCATGTGGCCTTACACTGGGAATTCAACCCAGACATATTTGGAATTATTTGTGGGGTGGGTGTGGGGTGTGGTGGCCCCTGTGTCGGTATCGCTGGGCTGCTTCAGGTCGGCACACCCTAACACTTTATTAACACTTATGAGTTTCCCTATCACTTTGTATATATTTTTGTATTATTTTAATCACACCACTCACATAGCACTTCTGTGCTTCTTATTAACCCTATTAACTCTCACCTGTGTGCTGACCTGGGGTAGCCGACCTGTGCCGACATTATGGGGTCCTGCACCCCGGACCCATACCTAATAGTAGGGACCCCCAGTGACGGAGAGGCCTTGTCGATCGGCCTGGGGGCTTAACCCTATATCTGCAGATATACGCAACCAAGATCTCCGTATTATCTGACTATTATGTAGGAATATTATTCACTCAGTGTGCATTAGGGAACCATTGTTTTTTCCTTCACAGAATTACCCCTCCCTTTTAGCACCTGAGTGACATCACTATCTGATTGAGCAGTTCACCATTTTTTTGCATTGTATTGAGAGGCATGAACGGGTCAGCATTAGGAGGGATTGCTGACTCTAGACTGCCATAGGGGGAAGTCAGGGGTATCCCCAGGTAAGCTGGCTCTCAGATGCTGTAGGAGCCATTACCATGTGGCCTTACACTGGGAATTCAACCCAGACATATTTGGAATGATTTGTGGGGTGGGTGTGGGGTGTGGTGGCCCCTGTGTCGGTATCGCTGGGCTGCTTCAGGTCGGCACACCCTAACACTTTATTAACACTTATGAGTTTCCCTATCACTTTGTATATATTTTTGTATTATTTTAATCACACCACTCACATAGCACTTCTGTGCTTCTTATTAACCCTATTAACTCTCACCTGTGTGCTGACCTGGGGTAGCCGACCTGTGCCGACATTATGGGGTCCTGCACCCCGGACCCATACCTAATAGTAGGGACCCCCAGTGACGGAGAGGCCTTGTCGATCGGCCTGGGGGCTTAACCCTATATCTGCAGATATACGCAACCAAGATCTCCGTATTATCTGACTATTATGTAGGAATATTATTCACTCAGTGTGCATTAGGGAACCATTGTTTTTTCCTTCACAGAATTACCCCTCCCTTTTAGCACCTGAGTGACATCACTATCTGATTGAGCAGTTCACCATTTTTTTGCATTGTATTGAGAGGCATGAACGGGTCAGCATTAGGAGGGATTGCTGACTCTAGACTGCCATAGGGGGAAGTCAGGGGTATCCCCAGGTAAGCTGGCTCTCAGATGCTGTAGGAGCCATTACCATGTGGCCTTACACTGGGAATTCAACCCAGACATATTTGGAATTATTTGTGGGGTGGGTGTGGGGTGTGGTGGCCCCTGTGTCGGTATCGCTGGGCTGCTTCAGGTCGGCACACCCTAACACTTTATTAACACTTATGAGTTTCCCTATCACTTTGTATATATTTTTGTATTATTTTAATCACACCACTCACATAGCACTTCTGTGCTTCTTATTAACCCTATTAACTCTCACCTGTGTGCTGACCTGGGGTAGCCGACCTGTGCCGACATTATGGGGTCCTGCACCCCGGACCCATACCTAATAGTAGGGACCCCCAGTGACGGAGAGGCCTTGTCGATCGGCCTGGGGGCTTAACCCTATATCTGCAGATATACGCAACCAAGATCTCCGTATTATCTGACTATTATGTAGGAATATTATTCACTCAGTGTGCATTAGGGAACCATTGTTTTTTCCTTCACAGAATTACCCCTCCCTTTTAGCACCTGAGTGACATCACTATCTGATTGAGCAGTTCACCATTTTTTTGCATTGTATTGAGAGGCATGAACGGGTCAGCATTAGGAGGGATTGCTGACTCTAGACTGCCATAGGGGGAAGTCAGGGGTATCCCCAGGTAAGCTGGCTCTCAGATGCTGTAGGAGCCATTACCATGTGGCCTTACACTGGGAATTCAACCCAGACATATTTGGAATTATTTGTGGGGTGGGTGTGGGGTGTGGTGGCCCCTGTGTCGGTATCGCTGGGCTGCTTCAGGTCGGCACACCCTAACACTTTATTAACACTTATGAGTTTCCCTATCACTTTGTATATATTTTTGTATTATTTTAATCACACCACTCACATAGCACTTCTGTGCTTCTTATTAACCCTATTAACTCTCACCTGTGTGCTGACCTGGGGTAGCCGACCTGTGCCGACATTATGGGGTCCTGCACCCCGGACCCATACCTAATAGTAGGGACCCCCAGTGACGGAGAGGCCTTGTCGATCGGCCTGGGGGCTTAACCCTATATCTGCAGATATACGCAACCAAGATCTCCGTATTATCTGACTATTATGTAGGAATATTATTCACTCAGTGTGCATTAGGGAACCATTGTTTTTTCCTTCACAGAATTACCCCTCCCTTTTAGCACCTGAGTGACATCACTATCTGATTGAGCAGTTCACCATTTTTTTGCATTGTATTGAGAGGCATGAACGGGTCAGCATTAGGAGGGATTGCTGACTCTAGACTGCCATAGGGGGAAGTCAGGGGTATCCCCAGGTAAGCTGGCTCTCAGATGCTGTAGGAGCCATTACCATGTGGCCTTACACTGGGAATTCAACCCAGACATATTTGGAATGATTTGTGGGGTGGGTGTGGGGTGTGGTGGCCCCTGTGTCGGTATCGCTGGGCTGCTTCAGGTCGGCACACCCTAACACTTTATTAACACTTATGAGTTTCCCTATCACTTTGTATATATTTTTGTATTATTTTAATCACACCACTCACATAGCACTTCTGTGCTTCTTATTAACCCTATTAACTCTCACCTGTGTGCTGACCTGGGGTAGCCGACCTGTGCCGACATTATGGGGTCCTGCACCCCGGACCCATACCTAATAGTAGGGACCCCCAGTGACGGAGAGGCCTTGTCGATCGGCCTGGGGGCTTAACCCTATATCTGCAGATATACGCAACCAAGATCTCCGTATTATCTGACTATTATGTAGGAATATTATTCACTCAGTGTGCATTAGGGAACCATTGTTTTTTCCTTCACAGAATTACCCCTCCCTTTTAGCACCTGAGTGACATCACTATCTGATTGAGCAGTTCACCATTTTTTTGCATTGTATTGAGAGGCATGAACGGGTCAGCATTAGGAGGGATTGCTGACTCTAGACTGCCATAGGGGGAAGTCAGGGGTATCCCCAGGTAAGCTGGCTCTCAGATGCTGTAGGAGCCATTACCATGTGGCCTTACACTGGGAATTCAACCCAGACATATTTGGAATTATTTGTGGGGTGGGTGTGGGGTGTGGTGGCCCCTGTGTCGGTATCGCTGGGCTGCTTCAGGTCGGCACACCCTAACACTTTATTAACACTTATGAGTTTCCCTATCACTTTGTATATATTTTTGTATTATTTTAATCACACCACTCACATAGCACTTCTGTGCTTCTTATTAACCCTATTAACTCTCACCTGTGTGCTGACCTGGGGTAGCCGACCTGTGCCGACATTATGGGGTCCTGCACCCCGGACCCATACCTAATAGTAGGGACCCCCAGTGACGGAGAGGCCTTGTCGATCGGCCTGGGGGCTTAACCCTATATCTGCAGATATACGCAACCAAGATCTCCGTATTATCTGACTATTATGTAGGAATATTATTCACTCAGTGTGCATTAGGGAACCATTGTTTTTTCCTTCACAGAATTACCCCTCCCTTTTAGCACCTGAGTGACATCACTATCTGATTGAGCAGTTCACCATTTTTTTGCATTGTATTGAGAGGCATGAACGGGTCAGCATTAGGAGGGATTGCTGACTCTAGACTGCCATAGGGGGAAGTCAGGGGTATCCCCAGGTAAGCTGGCTCTCAGATGCTGTAGGAGCCATTACCATGTGGCCTTACACTGGGAATTCAACCCAGACATATTTGGAATTATTTGTGGGGTGGGTGTGGGGTGTGGTGGCCCCTGTGTCGGTATCGCTGGGCTGCTTCAGGTCGGCACACCCTAACACTTTATTAACACTTATGAGTTTCCCTATCACTTTGTATATATTTTTGTATTATTTTAATCACACCACTCACATAGCACTTCTGTGCTTCTTATTAACCCTATTAACTCTCACCTGTGTGCTGACCTGGGGTAGCCGACCTGTGCCGACATTATGGGGTCCTGCACCCCGGACCCATACCTAATAGTAGGGACCCCCAGTGACGGAGAGGCCTTGTCGATCGGCCTGGGGGCTTAACCCTATATCTGCAGATATACGCAACCAAGATCTCCGTATTATCTGACTATTATGTAGGAATATTATTCACTCAGTGTGCATTAGGGAACCATTGTTTTTTCCTTCACAGAATTACCCCTCCCTTTTAGCACCTGAGTGACATCACTATCTGATTGAGCAGTTCACCATTTTTTTGCATTGTATTGAGAGGCATGAACGGGTCAGCATTAGGAGGGATTGCTGACTCTAGACTGCCATAGGGGGAAGTCAGGGGTATCCCCAGGTAAGCTGGCTCTCAGATGCTGTAGGAGCCATTACCATGTGGCCTTACACTGGGAATTCAACCCAGACATATTTGGAATTATTTGTGGGGTGTGGTGGCCCCTGTGTCGGTATCGCTGGGCTGCTTCAGGTCGGCACACCCTAGCACTTTATTAACACTTATGAGTTTCCCTATCACTTTGTATATATTTTTGTATTATTTTAATCACACCACTCACATAGCACTTCTGTGCTTCTTATTAACCCTATTAACTCTCACCTGTGTGCTGACCTGGGGTAGCCGACCTGTGCCGACATTATGGGGTCCTGCACCCCGGACCCATACCTAATAGTAGGGACCCCCAGTGACGGAGAGGCCTTGTCGATCGGCCTGGGGGCTTAACCCTATATCTGCAGATATACGCAACCAAGATCTCCGTATTATCTGACTATTATGTAGGAATATTATTCACTCAGTGTGCATTAGGGAACCATTGTTTTTTCCTTCACAGAATTACCCCTCCCTTTTAGCACCTGAGTGACATCACTATCTGATTGAGCAGTTCACCATTTTTTTGCATTGTATTGAGAGGCATGAACGGGTCAGCATTAGGAGGGATTGCTGACTCTAGACTGCCATAGGGGGAAGTCAGGGGTATCCCCAGGTAAGCTGGCTCTCAGATGCTGTAGGAGCCATTACCATGTGGCCTTACACTGGGAATTCAACCCAGACATATTTGGAATTATTTGTGGGGTGGGTGTGGGGTGTGGTGGCCCCTGTGTCGGTATCGCTGGGCTGCTTCAGGTCGGCACACCCTAACACTTTATTAACACTTATGAGTTTCCCTATCACTTTGTATATATTTTTGTATTATTTTAATCACACCACTCACATAGCACTTCTGTGCTTCTTATTAACCCTATTAACTCTCACCTGTGTGCTGACCTGGGGTAGCCGACCTGTGCCGACATTATGGGGTCCTGCACCCCGGACCCATACCTAATAGTAGGGACCCCCAGTGACGGAGAGGCCTTGTCGATCGGCCTGGGGGCTTAACCCTATATCTGCAGATATACGCAACCAAGATCTCCGTATTATCTGACTATTATGTAGGAATATTATTCACTCAGTGTGCATTAGGGAACCATTGTTTTTTCCTTCACAGAATTACCCCTCCCTTTTAGCACCTGAGTGACATCACTATCTGATTGAGCAGTTCACCATTTTTTTGCATTGTATTGAGAGGCATGAACGGGTCAGCATTAGGAGGGATTGCTGACTCTAGACTGCCATAGGGGGAAGTCAGGGGTATCCCCAGGTAAGCTGGCTCTCAGATGCTGTAGGAGCCATTACCATGTGGCCTTACACTGGGAATTCAACCCAGACATATTTGGAATTATTTGTGGGGTGGGTGTGGGGTGTGGTGGCCCCTGTGTCGGTATCGCTGGGCTGCTTCAGGTCGGCACACCCTAACACTTTATTAACACTTATGAGTTTCCCTATCACTTTGTATATATTTTTGTATTATTTTAATCACACCACTCACATAGCACTTCTGTGCTTCTTATTAACCCTATTAACTCTCACCTGTGTGCTGACCTGGGGTAGCCGACCTGTGCCGACATTATGGGGTCCTGCACCCCGGACCCATACCTAATAGTAGGGACCCCCAGTGACGGAGAGGCCTTGTCGATCGGCCTGGGGGCTTAACCCTATATCTGCAGATATACGCAACCAAGATCTCCGTATTATCTGACTATTATGTAGGAATATTATTCACTCAGTGTGCATTAGGGAACCATTGTTTTTTCCTTCACAGAATTACCCCTCCCTTTTAGCACCTGAGTGACATCACTATCTGATTGAGCAGTTCACCATTTTTTTGCATTGTATTGAGAGGCATGAACGGGTCAGCATTAGGAGGGATTGCTGACTCTAGACTGCCATAGGGGGAAGTCAGGGGTATCCCCAGGTAAGCTGGCTCTCAGATGCTGTAGGAGCCATTACCATGTGGCCTTACACTGGGAATTCAACCCAGACATATTTGGAATGATTTGTGGGGTGGGTGTGGGGTGTGGTGGCCCCTGTGTCGGTATCGCTGGGCTGCTTCAGGTCGGCACACCCTAACACTTTATTAACACTTATGAGTTTCCCTATCACTTTGTATATATTTTTGTATTATTTTAATCACACCACTCACATAGCACTTCTGTGCTTCTTATTAACCCTATTAACTCTCACCTGTGTGCTGACCTGGGGTAGCCGACCTGTGCCGACATTATGGGGTCCTGCACCCCGGACCCATACCTAATAGTAGGGACCCCCAGTGACGGAGAGGCCTTGTCGATCGGCCTGGGGGCTTAACCCTATATCTGCAGATATACGCAACCAAGATCTCCGTATTATCTGACTATTATGTAGGAATATTATTCACTCAGTGTGCATTAGGGAACCATTGTTTTTTCCTTCACAGAATTACCCCTCCCTTTTAGCACCTGAGTGACATCACTATCTGATTGAGCAGTTCACCATTTTTTTGCATTGTATTGAGAGGCATGAACGGGTCAGCATTAGGAGGGATTGCTGACTCTAGACTGCCATAGGGGGAAGTCAGGGGTATCCCCAGGTAAGCTGGCTCTCAGATGCTGTAGGAGCCATTACCATGTGGCCTTACACTGGGAATTCAACCCAGACATATTTGGAATGATTTGTGGGGTGGGTGTGGGGTGTGGTGGCCCCTGTGTCGGTATCGCTGGGCTGCTTCAGGTCGGCACACCCTAACACTTTATTAACACTTATGAGTTTCCCTATCACTTTGTATATATTTTTGTATTATTTTAATCACACCACTCACATAGCACTTCTGTGCTTCTTATTAACCCTATTAACTCTCACCTGTGTGCTGACCTGGGGTAGCCGACCTGTGCCGACATTATGGGGTCCTGCACCCCGGACCCATACCTAATAGTAGGGACCCCCAGTGACGGAGAGGCCTTGTCGATCGGCCTGGGGGCTTAACCCTATATCTGCAGATATACGCAACCAAGATCTCCGTATTATCTGACTATTATGTAGGAATATTATTCACTCAGTGTGCATTAGGGAACCATTGTTTTTTCCTTCACAGAATTACCCCTCCCTTTTAGCACCTGAGTGACATCACTATCTGATTGAGCAGTTCACCATTTTTTTGCATTGTATTGAGAGGCATGAACGGGTCAGCATTAGGAGGGATTGCTGACTCTAGACTGCCATAGGGGGAAGTCAGGGGTATCCCCAGGTAAGCTGGCTCTCAGATGCTGTAGGAGCCATTACCATGTGGCCTTACACTGGGAATTCAACCCAGACATATTTGGAATTATTTGTGGGGTGGGTGTGGGGTGTGGTGGCCCCTGTGTCGGTATCGCCGGGCTGCTTCAGGTCGGCACACCCTAACACTTTATTAACACTTATGAGTTTCCCTATCACTTTGTATATATTTTTGTATTATTTTAATCACACCACTCACATAGCACTTCTGTGCTTCTTATTAACCCTATTAACTCTCACCTGTGTGCTGACCTGGGGTAGCCGACCTGTGCCGACATTATGGGGTCCTGCACCCCGGACCCATACCTAATAGTAGGGACCCCCAGTGACGGAGAGGCCTTGTCGATCGGCCTGGGGGCTTAACCCTATATCTGCAGATATACGCAACCAAGATCTCCGTATTATCTGACTATTATGTAGGAATATTATTCACTCAGTGTGCATTAGAGACCCTTTTACACCTTGCAGCGGGCAGATTCCTCTTTTTACACATTACAGCAGACAGCGTGCACTTTTTACACATAACGGCAGACAGCGTGCCCTTTTTACACATAACGGCAGAGAGCGTGCCCTTTTACACATAACGGCAGACCGCGTGCCCTTGTTACACATAGCGGCAGACAGCGTACACTTTTTACACATAACGGCAGACAGCGTGCCCTTGTTACACATAACGGCAGACAGCGTGCCCTTGTTACACATAACGGCAGACAGCGTGCCCTTGTTACACATAACGGCAGACAGCGTGCCCTTGTTACACATAACGGCAGACAGCGTACACTTTTTACACATAACGGCAGACAGCGTGCCCTTGTTACACATAACGGCAGACAGCGTACACTTTTTACACATAACGGCAGACAGCGTGCCCTTGTTACACATAACGGCAGATAGCGTACACTTTTTACACATAACGGCAGACAGCGTGCCCTTTTTACACATAACGGCAGAGAGCGTGCCCTTTTACACATAACGGCAGACAGCGTGCCCTTTTTACACATAACGGCAGAGAGCGTGCCCTTTTACACATAACGGCAGACAGCGTACACTTTTTACACATAACGGCAGACAGATTACCCCTTTGTACACATAGCGGCAGGCAGATTACCCCTTTGTACACATTGCGGCAGCCAGATTACCCCTTTGTACACATTGCGGCAGGCTGATTCCCCCTTTTTACACATTACGTCAGGCAGTCCCCCCTTTTTATACATAGTGGCAGGCAGTCCCCCATTTTTACACATTGCGGCAGGCTGATTCCCCCTTTTTATACATAGCGGCAGGCATTCCCCCCTTTTTATACATAGCGGCAGGCAGTCCACCATTTTTACACATTGCAGCAGGCAGGCCCAAGAAAGAAAGAAAGTAAAAAAATAAAGAAAGAAAAAGAGAAAAAGAAAGAAAGAAGAATTATACTTACCCTCTCCGCCGGCTCAGGCTCCTCGGTGCAGCTGCATCAGACGACGATTCCCGGGCAGTAGAGAATGAGGAGGAGGGAGGTGGAGGAGGGAGCCGCAGCAGCGCTTTGTTACTGGTGGAGGCGCTGCTGCTGCTGCTCCTCTGCTTCCCTCTAGGCTGTTCTCGGAAGACAGCCTATAGGGAAGCAGAGGAGCAGCAGCAGCAGCGCCTCCACCAGTAACAAAGCGCTGCTGCGGCTCCCTCCTCCACCTCCCTCCTCCTTCCCCCGTCCGTGCCGCTGCTCCTCTCCTCGCCGGGCGGCTGTGCGCTGCGGGCAGCGGTTGCCCGCAGCGCACAGCGGCATGTAATTAGTCAGTTTGACTCATTACATGCTTGGGCCCCTGGACAGAGGCGGGCCCCAGTGCAGTGCACTGCTTGCACTGCCGGTAGTTCCGCCTCTGCCACCACCCATAACACACCAAACTCCAAGCACAGACTTACCAGCAGAAAGAAGAAAAAAACTGAAAATGAAACAACTGAAAAAGCTGTACTTGGCACCAAAAATTAACACAAAATATGCACCCCACAAAAAACAAGAAAGTATTTACAAAATAATTAGCAAATTCCCAAAGAAGGACTCCACACCACCAAGAACACACCAAACTCCATGTACAGACTTACCAGCAGAAAGAAGAAAAAACAGAAAATGGAACAACTGAAAAAGCCTCACTTGGCACCAAAAATTAACACAAAATATGCACCCTACAAAAAAACAAGAAAGTATTTGCAAAATAATCAGCAAACTCCCAAATTAGGACACCCCACCACCCAGAACACACCAAACTCCATGCACAGACTTACCAGCAGATATATGTATATGTATATATATATATATATATATATATATACTTGCTGTAATTAAAATAAAGAAAAACATATTGCAATTATAATGAAGGGCAACACCACAACAAATGTTGAACAATACCTTTGTTAATAAACAATATAACATCTCCATGAAACATAATGTTGGAAAATTAGCTTGAAAATACATTTTAATGTCAAAAAGCGTACCAAATGCTAAAATTAGAATCTAAACCGTGGAAGCAGGAGTTTGCTGCAAACATACATAAAGATAACTTACCTAGAACATCTCTCCAACCCCAAATTCACTTCTCTCTTCTATCTCTCTGTCTCTGTCTCTCTGTCTCTCCTCTCTTGCATACACCCACAAACACAGGCCGCATGGAGGCCGATTAAATAGTGTATGCAATTAAAGTACGTCAAACAATTGTGTATGCATCACCTGTGCAATTTCCCGCAAAAATAAAACCCATGCGCAGGTATAAATACACAACACACATTCAGACGCACATGCCATCACCAACATGGAATCTGATCCAGAGTGCAGCAGAATGGATGCAGAGATGGTACAGCTCCAGAAGAAGATGTAAGAGATAGCAGGCAGGAGGAGAATGCTGAGGCAGCAGCGTCACCAACCAAAAAATGCCACTGCACAGGATGAAGGAGCAGGAGCCAGTAGTCAACCACCCCCTTCTACTGGGCCACAAACAGAAGAAGAGTCTGGTGTGAGGGCCCTGCCAGAGGAAAATGTGGGCCAAAGTGTGGGAGATTCTGCGCTGAATACCCAAACCCAGGAAAGCACACCACTACCTGAAGAGGAAGATGGTGATAATTTACAGACTGATGCATCACAGCCAACAGCCAAAAAGAGAAAGAGTCAGCCCCCATTTACAAGGAGGGAGTTGGATATTTTGAATCCAGAAGCCATGGATAAAATCCATTTTGGTAACAAAAACATGGGTGCTGCTGCTGCAAAAGAGCGAATCTGGAGCAAAATTACAGACCGGATAAATGCAGTTGGCCCAATTGTCCGCACACCATTGGAAGTCCGAAGACGGTAAGTACATACTGAGCCACAATGATAATCAGTATAGTATGCATTAAATAAGATTATAGCTTAAAACAAGTGAGGTTGCCTATAGCAACCAAAACCATGACATCTGTCCCTAAACTATGCATCACATTAATTTACTGTGCATTTTTTTCCCTTTACTCAATTCCTAAACACATATGTACTTGGACCGACTTAAAGTCCCGCCTGAAGCAGAAAAGGGCTGCGAACTGGAATGCTTCGAGGGCAACAGGGGGAGGACCAGCCCCGGAGACTGTGGAGTATACAGATCTAGAGGAGCGAACAATGGTCTGTGTGACCTATGAGGAGGTGGCAGGTGTGTCACAAATGGACACAGACACACCTGAGATGTCATGGCCACATGACTTGCCAGGTAAGTTTCCCTAACATATATTGTGAAGTGTTTTCATTTACATTTTTGCAATTGCTACTAATTGCTTTTCTTTTTATCCACGTATTATGAATTTGACCATAACACAGCACAGGAGGGGCATCTCAGTGAGTCACAGGAGGGGCATCTCACAGAGGCTGAGGCAGCGGGAGGTAGTGACACCTCCAGTGTGGGGCAGGATATACCACCAGCCCAGCCACACACTGGCACCCCCACCCAACCCTCTCTCCCGGGAATTCTAGGCGAAATTGCCAGACATGGAGTTCTTAACACCAAATTCCATGAAGTGATAACCCGGGAGGTATGTGAGATTTCCTTTTGGCTCACAGATCTGACCACCTGTGTTCGGCAAGGTATGGCCGAACTCACCTCCTCTGTCCAACAATTCATCAACACAGTTGGACAAGGACTAAAGGCCATCGCTGACCTTTTTGCCCACAGTGTCATCCCCTACCCCTGCCCAGGAACAAGAGCCCACTGGGCAGAGCCCTAGAAGGTCAGTTCGCAGACCAACCTGTGACCATCCACTTCAGGCGGGCCGTAAAAAGAAAAATAAGTAATTTCTCTCCAGATGCGGACACTTTACCTAGCACACATGTTTCTTCTGCTCAAAAATGGATTTTCTATGGCTTAGGGGTCCAGAATACCAAACTCCCTCATGCTGAATGGGGTTTGCAGGGTTCCCTTTTCGGTCTTAGCCTGTGATGCATTATCCTGTGAACTTGTCCCACCTTCCTCTTCATATTGTACTGTGGATAGTTGTGTTTAGGTATTGTGGCCTGAATCTTCCTCAATTTGACCCACATGATCCTCAGGCAGGCTCATGACACCATTTTTTTTTTTTTTTTTATGCCCAGTAGATGGGGGGACCATGAGTACTGGGTTTTTTATCCCTAATTTCTGCACTGGCAGGTGTTTGTTCTTTTGGCTTTTTTTTTATTTATTCTAGTAAATTATATCAAATGAAAAAGTTATGTTAACAAATACACTTGGTGTGGATAATGTGTGTTTATTATTGTGGGTGTGTATATTTTGATATTTATTGGCATAATTTTTTGCTAATATTTATTATGCATGTTAAAAACCCCGAAAATCATAGCATGTGGTTTCTCTATAAATGGTGTTCCTACAACAAACATGTCTGTGGCTCCTTACACAGTTTAATGGAATGCAGTTGTTTAGGTACTATGGGCAACATGCCATATTAATTCTAACTTAGAAGTGTCAGAAATCATCCATAGCAATGTATTAAGTAAAGCAACAGGTAAGAACATTATAGGTTAGCCTGCATTCTGTTGGTAATGTTATATGAAACAGAAAACTAATTTTGTATTCTGGAAAACATGGCATGTTTGTGGGCTTTTAAGGAATGTCATTGTGTTTGTACACTTGTAAAATCCACTTATTTTCAACACAAAGCAAACATGTGGGACATTGCAAATACACATGTATTTGCTAAGAATACACATATGTGCTGCTTGTCAGTGTAACCTAATTGAAAACTCATCTCTTCAGACAAGCCTACCAAATTCCTGACCCACACACATAACCTTCAATGCTTCCCTATCCAGTTACATTCCCTCTGCACAGTCCCCATAACCTCACATTTTGTCTTCCAACATTGCTGGGTGATCATATCATACAACCCACTAAGAAGCTAGCAATCTGGGGAAACATTATGTAACAGGTTGCATCTATCCTTGTGTATCAATACCTATTTCCCTCTAGATTGTAAGCTTGCGAGCAGGGCCTTCCTACCGCTATGTCTGTCTTTGCCCTGTTTTGTTCTATAACTGTTGTTCTAATTGTAAAGCGCAACGGAATATGCTGCGCTATATAAGAAACTGCTGATAAATAAACTGCTAATAAATTTGATATGGGTTCACATTTTAACATTTGCTGGGAGTGAAAATGTACATACCATCTGTGAGTGCTTCTGCTACAATTGCAGCGTTGATGCGTTTGCTGGTCAACAGCTGCGTTTTATTGGCAATTATTAGCGAGCTACACCCTGTCGGCCACTTGTAACAAGACTTCGCTAGCTGTGCGCAGCCCAAAACCTACTCCTGTGCTGCAAATGGCTGGTTTGTATCAGCAAAGGTTAGCTTTGCACCGATGCAAAAACTACACCTGCTACCCTTAGCACACTCCCCCACAAGACACCCACCCTACCGCCCCTTTTCGCTAGCTAACGAAGTCATTCTCCCGCACCGCCTTCAACACGCCTGTTTGTCGTTGCGTGGTTGCGAACACAAAAAGCATTTGCATTTCTGCACATTCGTTGTACGCCTGACTTGGCACATGCGCATTGGATCTTTTGCGCATGCACATTGGGCTAATCCCCGCTGCTTGCGATGCGAAGATCCACTGCGATCAACTCGGAATGACCACCAATCTCTGTTGTGAAGCAACCAAGAATAAGAATGTATTCTAAATGGAGCACACACTTGACTGGTGAATAAAAATTAAATATAAATTATTCAATCTATTAAAAGTGAATTCCATGAACAGGTTACATTTATATTGTTAATCTTCTATAGTGTGAAATGTAACAATATAGAAGTGTAACTTTATATTTGTATATTTTGCTAGTAATAAATGCAACAGCTGTGAACAGCCACATATAACTTTAACAAACAGAGGGTTGAGAGTTGAGAGAATTGAGTATTGAAGGAGTTTTGTTTGAAGTCTATTATAAATGAGAACTCCTTTGTGATAGGAATTGTAGAAAAATAATAGAATTCTAGCCAGATTACACCTTGGGTCGAATTAAAATTCCACGGTACACAGGTTCAGACAGCTCATATATTGGACAAGATTAGGAATTATTATAAAGTATCTATCTACAATCAAAAAAACATTTATGTGCAGCAGATACGGTAAAAAGTGACAGGAACATTTTTGTAGTTTATTAAATTCTACACACTAGAGGTGCAATCCAAATTTTGAACCGATTGATTGTTTGGGGGTTATCGTTCACGCAACGCAAGCCACGCATCAGTAATGACGTTATTATGTAAACCCCCTTTTTATCCACTTAGGGGAGGTTTTTTAACATTCTGATTATGCAGTTTTCCTATTTCCCACCTGAAGAATACCTATGTTACATTTCATCTAACTAACATATCAGGAAGTAAAATAATTAGTGATGAGTCAGTGAGTGAGTGAGTGAGTGAGCCTGTTGCACATATATAACACAATTATTAGGTCAAAGTTAGGTTGAAAATAGAATCAGGAAGATCTAGGTATCAAATTTTCAGGGCCGGTTCTAGACCTTGTGGCACCCAGTGTGAAAGTGGTCAATTAGGACCTCTAGCATCTGACTATTCTCCTTCAATGGTGCCGGCTGCAGCAGGTGCCCACACAGCCCACAGTGCCCTCTGTAGCTGGGGTGCGTGGTGACTTCGGTTGCGCCCTCAGGCTGCATCCCTCCGGGCATCTGCCCGGCTTGCCCACAGCTAGAGCCACTCCTACGTATTTTAACAGACATCATATACAATTGTAAAATCAATAATACACAAGCAACTAGTTTTATAAAATTCCCTTTTAATAGATGTAATAAAAGTTATATATTTTATTCATCAGTCAAGTGTGTGCTCCATTTAGGATATTTTTTCTTTTTGGTTGTTTCACTAAAACTGAATCTAGGACACATTCCCCCCAGAAGACTGATTATTTAAATTAAGCAAATTAAGATTCTGGATATTCTGGTAGTCACAGTGGCAAACACAGGATTTTTAGGGAGGGGTTTCCAGATATATTTTATTCATTTATATATATATATATATATATATAAAAAACACACACATATATGGAAACCCCCAACCCAGTGACAAAGTGAGAGAGAGGCATAGAAAGAGGCAACGGGAGAGTGACAGAGAGAGGCATGGGGAGAGAGAGAGAGAGAGAGAGGGAGAAAGGTATGGGGAGAGTGAGAAGGACATGGGGAGAGAAGTATCGGGAGAGATAGAGATGGGCATGGGGAGAGAGAGATCATCAGCAGAATAAAACTGGGCAGAAGAACTTGCACTCAAAGTGAAGTGCCTTGAAGAGCAAGTATCTGGAGGCTTGAGGCCTCTGGGAGAAGGCCACGTCATATCTCCGGCCATGTGCCCTGGGATGTGCGGTGGCACTGGTGGGCTGTCCACAGCCCAGACTTAGGCAGCCGTGAGGGGGTTGGTGGGAGGTGGGGGGGGGGGGGGGGAGGCAGAGACGAGACGGCTTATGCAGGACTTGGTGAGGGAGGGGAGGAGGCGGCTGATGGTAATTTTTTTACAGCTTGGTCAGCTAAATATATATATCTGGCTCTGAGGCTGGCACTCACTTATAAGAAGCATCCACAGCCGGTGCCCTCACTATATGACATGGTACCTTCCTCCTTGGTGCGGCACTCCTGGCATCACAAAATACACAACTCCGCAGTGGGTTCAATAATGTTTCAGTATTCAAACTGTCTTCAGATTGAATACTGAAACGTTATTGAACCCACTGCGGAGTTGTGTATTTTGTGAAGACAGGAGTGCCGCACCAAGGAGGAAGGTATATATATATATATATATATACTTAAAACATAAGCACACACAAACATATATATATATATATATATATATATACTGTATATATATAATTGTGTGTGCTTATGTTTTAAAGTTTCTGTGTATATTAAGTCAATTTGTTAAAGACACCCTCCTTCTCAACTCTCTGCCCTCGCCCCATTCAGATACACAGCTGCAGCTATCAGGACATCCGGCCCCCTCTCACCACCCTTCACCTCAGCACCCGACACCTCTCCCCCTTCCCCCGGCATGCGAGACTCACAGAACCTGCTGCCAAAGTCCACACCTCAGCCGGCCAGCTTGGTCTCCCCCATATGGAGCTGCATCTGCCTGAGAGGGGAGCTGTGCGCCGCAGCTCCTACTACAGTAGATTCAGTGGTAATATAAGGACGCTGCAACTGCCGCGATAGAGGTGCTCCTTTGTATATTAAAAAAAAAAGCATCGGTCAGCTACGCAGATGGATCGGCGGGCGGGGGGGTTTCCAGGTACTCGGAACCCCCCCTGCGTGCGCCTATGAGACAGTAAGAATTTTTAATACAAATTATGTTGTCTAGTGCAGATATTTTCTCTGTGCTACAGTTTATATCTTTTGTAAGCAGAGATGAGTAACCTTTCTGTGGTTTGTACTATGACAATATTAAAACCGTACAATTATATTTTCACTGAATTATTTAGTAGAACAAACTTGTGTATATTGCTTCATATTGTAATTTTCAGCAAACTGCAGTTTGAGTTGGAACTTGAACCAACTGATACTAAAATTCTATAACTACTGTATACCACCCTGTATATCAGTCAGAGCCGTAACTAGGTGTGTGCCAATGGTGCCTTGCCCACAGCGCAAATGCACTGAGGGCGCACTATCGGGCATCACACCCGCACGGCCGCTAGCTCCGGGTACAGACTCACTGCTGAAGGAGGTGCCGCCTGCGTCCTGCTGAAGCCGCTGCCCGCCCGCCCGTGTCCCACTGAAGCCGCCGCCACCCACCCACCTGTGTCCTGCTGAAGCTGCCGCCCGCCTGTGTCCCGCTGAAGCCGCCGCTGCTGCTGTAAGGTCCCGGCAGCGCTGCGGCTGAGGTGTGTGTCAGGCTGCTCTTCTCATTGGCCCAGCGGCAGCCCTGGCCTGAACGCCGGCTCAGCCCCCCTCACCTGCAATTCGGGAGAAACGTCATGTGATGACGTCAGACGTCTCTCCCGCACTGCCCTACACCATGCCCCTACTGCTGCACAGCGAGGAGCTGCCGAGCTGGTGTGGTTGAGGAAGGAGAAGAGATCCAGAGCCTCTGGAAGAGCCTATGCTGCTGACTGTGACGCTGTCTGCCGTAATATGTAAACAGCGGATGCTGTCTGCCGAAATGTGTAAAAAGGGGACAGTGTCTGCCGTAATATGTAAAAAGGGGACGCTGTCTGTCATAAATTGTAAAAAGGGGGATGCTGTCTGCCGTAATGTGTAAAAAGGGGATGCTGTCTGCCGTAATGTGTAAAAAGGGGGATGCTGTCTGCCGTAATGTGTAAAAAGGGGTATGCTGTCTGCCATAATGTGTAAAAAGGGGCATGCTGTCTGCCGTAATGTGTAAAAAAAAGGGGGATTGGCTGCCGTAATGTGTAAAAAGGGGGACGCTGTCTGCCGTAATGTGTAAAAAGGGGGATGCTGTCTGCCGTAATGTGTGAAAAGGGGACGCTGTCTGCCGTAATGTGTAAAAAGGGGGACGCTGTCTGCCGTAATGTGTAAAAAGGGGCATGCTGTCTGCCGTAATGTGTAAAAAGGGGGACGCTGTCTGCCGTAATGTGTAAAAAGGGGGACTGGCTGCCGTAATGTGTAAAAAGGGGGATGCTGTCTGCCGTAATGTGTAAAAAGGGAGAAGCTGTCTGCCATAATGTGTAAAAAGGGGGATGCTGTTTGCAGTAATGTGTAAAAAGGGGGACTGGCTGCCGTAATGTGTAAAAAGGGGAACTGTCTGCCGTAATGTGTAAAAGGGGCTTTACCTGCTGTAGTGGCACTACTGTGAGGCGTAATTAATAGTGGAGACTACTGTGCACCGTAGTATGAATTGGTATTATTTTGTGGCCACACCCCCTCCCTATGAAACCACGCCCCTATATTTTTTTGCATGCGCCTATGGCCCATATTTTACATAGGGGTGTCAAAATGCCGTTTCTTGCACACAGCGCTAAAATGCCTAGTTACGGCACTGATATCAGTCTGGTGCCCTGGGATCAGCGACAGAAAGCAGTATCACTATACCTCATTGCACATGCTCAGAAGAGGTTTCTGCTCTACTGTTCTTAACATGTGTGGGCCCAGGCTTTCCCCCAAATTGTGCTACAGGAATGCTATGGGCTGTGATGCAATGTTTTTTTCGATGATTTGGTGGCAATGTTGTGATCACTTCACCAATTGGCCCATCAGTGGCCAAAGCCTTGCATTGTTGTTAGTTCTGCCTTTGTCTGGGACTGATGTGAAATTGGTAGTGGCATTGTAGTTAAAGAGTTTAATATTCTGCATCCAGTTGGATTCATTTCAGTACACATTGCAAAAAGAAGCCCATTGGCATTGCCTACTGGGTCCAAGCTCCGGAATGTATGAGGTTTGATCACAAACCTCATCCATTGTCATGACAGATATTCTAAATGAAGATTGAAGATCATAGAGCACTTTATCTTTGGAACAATGCTGTATATGCATAATACCTGCATTCAACTTCAGTTCCACTTGATATTTGTAGTAAGAGTTTGTTTCTACTTAGGCAGATTTATTTGTACATACTGTACAGATGTGTGGAAATTAATCTGAGAGTATTTATGGAACAAATTAGTACATGGTTCAATTGAAGCCTCCCTTTCACCTTCAGCAATCAAATATGTGTTGGAAATACACTTGGTTTAGAAATCAGTGACTCAGTACAGAGTACATAATGCCCATGTTTACAGGCCAAAAGTATAATTTTAGGTAACTTTTTGGAACATTTCCACTGAACTTCATGCACTCAATTAGAGATGAGCGGGTTCGGTTTCTTTGAATCCGAACCCGCACGAACTTCACTTTTTTTTTCACGGGTCCGAGCGACTCGGATCTTCCCGCCTTGCTCGGTTAACCCGAGCGCGCCCGAACGTCATCATGACGCTGTCGGATTCTCGCGAGGCTCGGATTCTATCGCGAGACTCGGATTCTATATAAGGAGCCGCGCGTCGCCGCCATTTTCACACGTGCATTGAGATTGATAGGGAGAGGACGTGGCTGGCGTCCTCTCCATTTAGATTAGATTTAGAAGAGAGAGAGAGAGAGAGATTGCTGTGATACTGTAGATTAGAAGAGAGTGCAGAGTGCAGACAGAGTTTAGTGACTGACGACCACAGTGACCAGTGACCACCAGAGACAGTGCAGTTGTTTGTTTTATTTAATATATCCGTTCTCTGCCTGAAAAAAACGATACACAGTCACACAGTGACTCAGTCTGTGTGCACTGCTCAGCCCAGTGTGCTGCACATCAATGTATTGTATATAAAGCTTATAATTGTGGGGGAGACTGGGGAGCACTGCAGGTTGTTATAGCAGGAGCCAGGAGTACATGATAAATAATATTATATTAAAATTAAACAGTGCACACTTTTGCTGCAGGAGTGCCACTGCCAGTGTGACTAGTGGTGACCAGTGCCTGACCACCAGTATATTAGTAGTATTGTATACTATCTCTTTATCAACCAGTCTATATTAGCAGCAGACACAGTACAGTGCGGTAGTTCACGGCTGTGGCTACCTCTGTGTCGGCACTCGGCAGGCAGTCCGTCCATCCATAATTGTATTATATACCACCTAACCGTGGTTTTTTTTTTCTTTCTTTATACCGTCGTCATAGTCATACTAGTTGTTACGAGTATACTACTATCTCTTTATCAACCAGTGTACAGTGCGGTAGTTCACGGCTGTGGCTACCTCTGTGTCGGAACTCGGCAGGCAGTCCGTCCATCCATAATTGTATTATAATATATACCACCTAACCGTGGTTTTTTTTTCGTTCTTTATACCGTCGTCATACTAGTTGTTACGAGTATACTACTATCTCTTTATCAACCAGTGTACAGTGCGGTAGTTCACGGCTGTGGCTACCTCTGTGTCGGAACTCGGCAGGCAGTCCGTCCATCCATAATTGTATTATAATATATACCACCTAACCGTGTTTTTTTTTTCGTTCTTTATACCGTCGTCATACTAGTTGTTACGAGTATACTACTATCTCTTTATCAAGCAGTGTACAGTGCGGTAGTTCACGGCTGTGGCTACCTCTGTGTCGGAACTCGGCAGGCAGTCCGTCCATCCATAATTGTATTATAATATATACCACCTAACCGTGGTTTTTTTTTCGTTCTTTATACCGTCGTCATACTAGTTGTTACGAGTATACTACTATCTCTTTATCAACCAGTGTACAGTGCGGTAGTTCACGGCTGTGGCTACCTCTGTGTCGGCACTCGGCAGGCAGTCCGTCCAACCATAATTGTATTATATACCACCTAACCGTGGTTTTTTTTTCATTCTTTATACCGTCGTCATACTAGTTGTTACGAGTATACTACTATCTCTTTATCAACCAGTGTACAGTGCGGTAGTTCACGGCTGTGGCTACCTCTGTGTCGGCACTCGGCAGGCAGTCCGTCCAACCATAATTGTATTATATACCACCTAACCGTGGTTTTTTTTTCATTCTTTATACCGTCGTCATACTAGTTGTTACGAGTATACTACTATCTCTTTATCAACCAGTGTACAGTGCGGTAGTTCACGGCTGTGGCTACCTCTGTGTCGGCACTCGGCAGCCCGTCCATAATTGTATATACCAGTGACCTAACCGTGGTTTTTTTTTCTTTCTTTATACATACATACTAGTTACGAGTATACTATCTCTTTATCAACCAGTCTATATATTAGCAGCAGACACAGTACAGTGCGGTAGTTCACGGCTGTGGCTACCTCTGTGTCGGCACTCGGCAGCCCGTCCATAATTGTATATACCACCTAACCGTGGTTTTTTTTTTCTTTCTTTATACATACATACTAGTTACGAGTATACTATCTCTTTATCAACCAGTCTATATATTAGCAGCAGACACAGTACAGTGCGGTAGTTCACGGCTGTGGCTACCTCTGTGTCGGCACTCCGCAGCCCGTCCATAATTGTATATACCAGTGACCTAACCGTGGTTTTTTTTTCTTTCTTTATACATACATACTAGTTACGAGTATACTATCTCTTTATCAACCAGTCTATATATTAGCAGCAGACACAGTACAGTGCGGTAGTTCACGGCTGTGGCTACCTCTGTGTCGGCACTCGGCAGCCCGTCCATAATTGTATATACCAGTGACCTAACCGTGGTTTTTTTTTCTTTCTTTATACATACATACTAGTTACGAGTATACTATCTCTTTATCAACCAGTCTATATATTAGCAGCAGACACAGTACAGTGCGGTAGTTCACGGCTGTGGCTACCTCTGTGTCGGCACTCGGCAGCCCGTCCATAATTGTATACTAGTATCCAATCCATCCATCTGCATTGTTTACCTGAGGTGCCTTTTAGTTGTGCCTATTAAAATATGGAGAACAAAAATGTTGAGGTTCCAAAATTAGGGAAAGATCAAGATCCACTTCCACCTCGTGCTGAAGCTGCTGCCACTAGTCATGGCCGAGACGATGAAATGCCAGCAACGTCGTCTGCCAAGGCCGATGCCCAATGGCATAGTACAGAGCATGTCAAAACCAAAACACCAAATATCAGTAAAAAAAGGACTCCAAAACCTAAAATAAAATTGTCGGAGGAGAAGCGTAAACTTGCCAATATGCCATTTACCACACGGAGTGGCAAGGAACGGCTGAGGCCCTGGCCTATGTTCATGGCTAGTGGTTCAGCTTCACATGAGGATGGAAGCACTCAGCCTCTCGCTAGAAAACTGAAAAGACTCAAGCTGGCAAAAGCACCGCAAAGAACTGTGCGTTCTTTGAAATCCCAAATCCACAAGGAGAGTCCAATTGTGTCGGTTGCGATGCCTGACCTTCCCAACACTGGACGTGAAGAGCATGCGCCTTCCACCATTTGCACGCCCCCTGCAAGTGCTGGAAGGAGCACCCGCAGTCCAGTTCCTGATAGTCAGATTGAAGATGTCAGTGTTGAAGTACACCAGGATGAGGAGGATATGGGTGTTGCTGGCGCTGGGGAGGAAATTGACCAGGAGGATTCTGATGGTGAGGTGGTTTGTTTAAGTCAGGCACCCGGGGAGACACCTGTTGTCCGTGGGAGGAATATGGCCGTTGACATGCCAGGTGAAAATACCAAAAAAATCAGCTCTTCGGTGTGGAGGTATTTCACCAGAAATGCGGACAACAGGTGTCAAGCCGTGTGTTCCCTTTGTCAAGCTGTAATAAGTAGGGGTAAGGACGTTAACCACCTCGGAACATCCTCCCTTATACGTCACCTGCAGCGCATTCATAATAAGTCAGTGACAAGTTCAAAAACTTTGGGTGACAGCGGAAGCAGTCCACTGACCAGTAAATCCCTTCCTCTTGTAACCAAGCTCACGCAAACCACCCCACCAACTCCCTCAGTGTCAATTTCCTCCTTCCCCAGGAATGCCAATAGTCCTGCAGGCCATGTCACTGGCAAGTCTGACGAGTCCTCTCCTGCCTGGGATTCCTCCGATGCATCCTTGCGTGTAACGCCTACTGCTGCTGGCGCTGCTGTTGTTGCCGCTGGGAGTCGATGGTCATCCCAGAGGGGAAGTCGTAAGCCCACTTGTACTACTTCCAGTAAGCAATTGACTGTTCAACAGTCCTTTGCGAGGAAGATGAAATATCACAGCAGTCATCCTACTGCAAAGCGGATAACTGAGTCCTTGACAACTATGTTGGTGTTAGACGTGCGTCCGGTATCCGCCGTTAGTTCACAGGGAACTAGACAATTTATTGAGGCAGTGTGCCCCCGTTACCAAATACCATCTAGGTTCCACTTCTCTAGGCAGGCGATACCGAGAATGTACACGGACGTCAGAAAAAGACTCACCAGTCTCCTAAAAAATGCAGTTGTACCCAATGTCCACTTAACCACGGACATGTGGACAAGTGGAGCAGGGCAGGGTCAGGACTATATGACTGTGACAGCCCACTGGGTAGATGTATGGACTCCCGCCGCAAGAACAGCAGCGGCGGCACCAGTAGCAGCATCTCGCAAACGCCAACTCTTTCCTAGGCAGGCTACGCTTTGTATCACCGCTTTCCAGAATACGCACACAGCTGAAAACCTCTTACGGCAACTGAGGAAGATCATCGCGGAATGGCTTACCCCAATTGGACTCTCCTGTGGATTTGTGGCATCGGACAACGCCAGCAATATTGTGTGTGCATTAAATATGGGCAAATTCCAGCACGTCCCATGTTTTGCACATACCTTGAATTTGGTGGTGCAGAATTTTTTAAAAAACGACAGGGGCGTGCAAGAGATGCTGTCGGTGGCCAGAAAAATTGCGGGACACTTTCGGCGTACAGGCACCACGTACAGAAGACTGGAGCACCACCAAAAACTACTGAACCTGCCCTGCCATCATCTGAAGCAAGAAGTGGTAACGAGGTGGAATTCAACCCTCTATATGCTTCAGAGGTTGGAGGAGCAGCAAAAGGCCATTCAAGCCTATACAATTGAGCACGATATAGGAGATGGAATGCACCTGTCTCAAGTGCAGTGGAGAATGATTTCAACGTTGTGCAAGGTTCTGATGCCCTTTGAACTTGCCACACGTGAAGTCAGTTCAGACACTGCCAGCCTGAGTCAGGTCATTCCCCTCATCAGGCTTTTGCAGAAGAAGCTGGAGGCATTGAAGAAGGAGCTAAAAGGGAGCGATTCCGCTAGGCATGTGGGACTTGTGGATGCAGCCCTTAATTCGCTTAACAAGGATTCACGGGTGGTCAATCTGTTGAAATCAGAGCACTACATTTTGGCCACCGTGCTCGATCCTAGATTTAAAGCCTACCTTGGATCTCTCTTTCCGGCAGACACAGGTCTGCTGGGGTTGAAAGACCTGCTGGTGACAAAATTGTCAAGTCAAGCGGAACGCGACCTGTCAACATCTCCTCCTTCACATTCTCCCGCAACTGGGGGTGCGAGGAAAAGGCTCAGAATTCCGAGCCCACCCGCTGGCGGTGATGCAGGGCAGTCTGGAGCGACTGCTGATGCTGACATCTGGTCCGGACTGAAGGACCTGACAACGATTACGGACATGTCGTCTACTGTCACTGCATATGATTCTCTCAACATTGATAGAATGGTGGAGGATTATATGAGTGACCGCATCCAAGTAGGCACGTCACACAGTCCGTACTTATACTGGCAGGAAAAAGAGGCAATTTGGAGGCCCTTGCACAAACTGGCTTTATTCTACCTAAGTTGCCCTCCCACAAGTGTGTACTCCGAAAGAGTGTTTAGTGCCGCCGCTCACCTTGTCAGCAATCGGCGTACGAGGTTACATCCAGAAAATGTGGAGAAGATGATGTTCATTAAAATGAATTATAATCAATTCCTCCGCGGAGACATTGACCAGCAGCAATTGCCTCCACAAAGTACACAGGGAGCTGAGATGGTGGATTCCAGTGGGGACGAATTGATAATCTGTGAGGAGGGGGATGTACACGGTGATATATCGGAGGGTGAAGATGAGGTGGACATCTTGCCTCTGTAGAGCCAGTTTGTGCAAGGAGAGATTAATTGCTTCTTTTTGGGGGGGGGGTCCAAACCAACCCGTCATATCAGTCACAGTCGTGTGGCAGACCCTGTCACTGAAATGATGGGTTGGTTAAAGTGTGCATGTCCTGTTTTGTTTATACAACATAAGGGTGGGTGGGAGGGCCCAAGGATAATTCCATCTTGCACCTCTTTTTTCTTTTCTTTTTCTTTGCATCATGTGCTGATTGGGGAGGGTTTTTTGGAAGGGACATCCTGCGTGACACTGCAGTGCCACTCCTAAATGGGCCCGGTGTTTGTGTCGGCCACTAGGGTCGCTAATCTTACTCACACAGCTACCTCATTGCGCCTCTTTTTTTCTTTGCGTCATGTGCTGTTTGGGGAGGGTTTTTTGGAAGGGCCATCCTGCGTGACACTGCAGTGCCACTCCTAGATGGGCCCGGTGTTTGTGTCGGCCACTAGGGTCGCTAATCTTACTCACACAGTCAGCTACCTCATTGCGCCTCTTTTTTTCTTTGCGTCATGTGCTGTTTGGGGAGGGTTTTTTGGAAGGGCCATCCTGCGTGACACTGCAGTGCCACTCCTAGATGGGCCCGGTGTTTGTGTCGGCCACTAGGGTCGCTAATCTTACTCACACAGCTACCTCATTGCGCCTCTTTTTTTCTTTGCGTCATGTGCTGTTTGGGGAGGGTTTTTTGGAAGGGACATCCTGCGTGACACTGCAGTGCCACTCCTAGATGGGCCCGGTGTTTGTGTCGGCCACTAGGGTCGCTTATCTTACTCACACAGCGACCTCGGTGCAAATTTTAGGACTAAAAATAATATTGTGAGGTGTGAGGTATTCAGAATAGACTGAAAATGAGTGTAAATTATGGTTTTTGAGGTTAATAATACTTTGGGATCAAAATGACCCCCAAATTCTATGATTTAAGCTGTTTTTTAGTGTTTTTGGAAAAAAACACCCGAATCCAAAACACACCCGAATCCGACAAAAAAAATTCGGTGAGGTTTTGCCAAAACGCGTTCGAACCCAAAACACGGCCGCGGAACCGAACCCAAAACCAAAACACAAAACCCGAAAAATGTCAGGCGCTCATCTCTACACTCAATACCCACCCGCAAATAATAACAGTCCTGGGTTGGATTGGAAAATTTTGATCTGTGGACAGACTAACGATTTATCTGAATGTGTTTAATTATTATAATGTTCTTTGCTAACTTTGTGCTTTCATATTTGTTTTCCTATTGCCTGCATTTGTTTATATGCGCCCTACACCAGCATTTATATGTTCTTAGGGCGGTATCCAATTAGAGGTTAAACAACATTGGGTGCTTCACCTATATTTTTTAAGAGGCTATCCAATTTGGTCACCTGTAAAAAAAAATACAGTATCTCCCGAAAACACACAAGTTCAGTGAAACCTGTGTGTTTACAGTAGAAACAGCCCCGTTTTCGCATGAAAATGGGTCTGTTTCTGGGGATTTTGTTTATCCCCGATAACAGCGGCGACCTGCAGTGTTCTATGGCAGCTGCAACAGCAGCAGGCTGGGACTGCAAGGAGTCCGCCGCGGTCCGGGAGTCGGCACTTGGCGCAGTAACCCCTGGCTAGGAATCCAGGGCAGCACTGCACCTGCATCCCCCCTCTTCCCCTACCCCCCTACAGTAATCACATGACAGGAGAGCGGTCATGTGACCGGGATGAGCCAGAGGTGCAGTGCTGCACCAGGAACTGTCAGGAGCCAGCTTCTGGTACAGCAACAGGTAAGCCTCGATAAGCCACCGCTTGTGTCGGGTTATCGGGGCTAATAGGATAGCCCTGGGCGATATCATTACCCGCGGTAATGTACATGGGTAATTGAATATCCCCCTTATTCTGCACCCTCCGGGCTCCAGCACTTTCATATTGTTTTTAAAAGCTTGAAAGATACTGGCAATTCTCCAGGTTAGATGACCTTAGAGGTATAGTATTTCCTGCAGTCACTTGTGCTTAGTCCACATCAGTCCCTAATATGTAATCAAATATCCTGTATTTTTGAACAGTGATTTAAATAAAAGGTAACTAACTCATCATACTTAAATGTCTTTTATAAAACAAAACAAAATACTGTAGTAGCATATTTACCTACTCTCCGAGAAAGTCCAGGAGACTCCAGAATATCGGGTGGCTCTCCCATACATTCAGAGGAGTAGACAAACCTCCTGTTCACAGCTGTTTGCTGCCACCCACTTAATTTGCATAGCATGAAGATGCCATTACATCATCACTGCTTTGCAATGCAGGAATCAAAGCTTTATATTCAGAAGATGATGCAATAGTGGTGTCACACCACCCAGACAACTACCACCTAGCTGTGCCACACTACCAACACCCCAAAGCTAGTTGCCCCCTCCTGAAGGGAGATGTTATTTTGTGGAGCAAGGGTATTATAATGGGAGGAGTTGAAAATGTACATTCAATTTTGCATAAGCTCGGCCCTGACTTTCTTGCCCTAATAGGATCCATTCTGTGCACCTATGTTTCATTTCAGCGGAGAAACACTTTTTCAAGTGCATTCCTATCAATGTCATAAAAGTAAAAAAAAACCCACATACAGTTGCCCAAAGTAATAAACACAATCATTAATTATCCACTCATGAGCAATGTATGCTGTATAATCCAAACAGTATTTTAATTTAAATAGGAAAAACTTTATATTATTAGAAGGGTTGGTACCTAAGTGGTACAAGGTTGGATTGTGGTGTTAATATTTTTGCACAATGCTTCTGATCAGAATGTTAAAGCCCTGATGCACCAGTATATAAATATCTACAAAGTGGCTAACATAAGGTGCCATTTTTTATTTATCCGGTTTTTGACCTAATAATTCTAATTTATTATCACTGCTATTTTTGGCAATAAGAAATGTTATACTGCTAGGATGTACTATTATTCACATCCAGAGACAGGTGCTCTGGTAGAAGCCCATCCCTGCAATGTCTAAAGAGATAACATAATAATAATAATAATAATAATAATAATAATAATAGTAGTAATAATAATACCTTTATTGTAATTGATGTTCGCAAGTAAGTCAACAAAATTGTAAACATGAGCAAGGAAAAAGAAGAAAGATAAAAGACATCAGAGATACAGAACATATGCTCCACCGCCAGATAGATGTTAATATATTTCACCAATTAGATAACATTGTTACTATTTAGTACACTTATTGGCTGTGGAAAGATACTTCCTCTAAAGCGACTGGTCCTACACAGGATGGATCGATAACTCCTATTTGATGGCAGCATAGAGAACATCCTGCAACTCGTGTACGAAGGAACTCTCAAATATTTTTCACCTTGGAGAAAAGCTTTTTTTCATACACATGACTTATGCTAAGCAAACTAACACCCAATAATTTGACTTGCAGATGATACCACTCTCTGGAGAGATCTGCACTCTGCAACAGAGCAAGTGCCAAACCAAACTAGAATTCCAAAAGTAAGAACACTCTCGATGAAACAAAAATAAAATTTTACTAATATCTCCTTACACATACTGGTCATACGTCATTTTCTCAAGAAAAACATACGTTGATGTGCCTTTTTTATAACACCTTGAGTGTGCACACTCCAGGACATGTCCCTCGAAATGTTTATGCCTAAAAATTTAAAAAACTCAATCACCTCTACCTCCTGACCATTTAAGATTAAAGGACAAAATACTTCCTTATGTAGTTTCCTGAAGTCCACAACCATTTCTTTTGTCTTATCAACATTCAAAACTAAACTGTTGTCCTGACTCCAATTCTCTAATTTAGATACGTGAAATTTGTACTCTGACTCATCATTATTACTAATAAGACCAATTATGGCAATTTCTTCAGCAAACTTTATTATATGAACTGAATCTTAATTTGAGGAACAGTCATACAGTAGGTAAACAGAGAGTACTACGGTGGACTCAAGAAGCAACCCTGAGGTACACTTGTGCTCACCACCAGTTCACTAGATAACTTATTCTGTAATCTGACAACCTGAGGTGTATTTGTCAAAAAATCCAAGATCCACTATCACTTTAGTTTTAGTTTCCAGTAGAGATGAGCGGGTTCGGTTTCTCTGAATCCGAACCCGCCAGAACTTCATGTTTTTTTTCACGGGTCCGAGCGACTCGGATCTTCCCGCCTTGCTCGGTTAACCCGAGCGCGCCCGAACGTCATCATGACGCTGTCGGATTCTCGCGAGGCTCGGATTCTATCGCGAGACTCGGATTCTATATAAGGAGCCGCGCGTCGCCGCCATTTTCACACGTGCATTGAGATTGATAGGGAGAGGACGTGGCTGGCGTCCTCTCCGTTTAGAATAGATTAGAGAGACACTTGATTTACTAATTTTGGGGAGCATTAGGAGGAGTACTCAGTACAGTGCAGAGTTTTGCTGATAGTGACCACCAGTTTTATTTATAATCCGTTCTCTGCCTGAAAAAAGCGATACACAGCACACAGTGACTCAGTCACATACCATATCTGTGTGCACTGCTCAGGCTCAGGCCAGTGTGCTGCATCATCTATTATCTATATATAATATTATATATATCTGTCTGACTGCTCAGCTCACACAGCTTATAATTGTGGGGGAGACTGGGGAGCACTACTGCAGTGCCAGTTATAGGTTATAGCAGGAGCCAGGAGTACATAATATATTATATAGTGAGTGACCACCAGACACACAGTGCAGTTTATTTAATATATCCGTTCTCTGCCTGAAAAAAGCGATACACACAGTGACTCAGTCAGTCACATACCATATCTGTGTGCACTGCTCAGGCTCAGGCCAGTGTGCAGCATCATCTATATATATTATATATCTGTCTGACTGCTCAGCTCACACAGCTTATAATTGTGGGGGAGACTGGGGAGCACTACTGCAGTGCCAGTTATAGGTTATAGCAGGAGCCAGGAGTACATAATATTATATTAAAATTAAACAGTGCACACTTTTGCTGCAGGAGTGCCACTGCCAGTGTGACTAGTGACCAGTGACCTGACCACCAGTATATATAATATTAGTAGTATACTATCTCTTTATCAACCAGTCTATATATTAGCAGCAGACACAGTACAGTGCGGTAGTTCACGGCTGTGGCTACCTCTGTGTCGGCACTCGGCAGCCCGTCCATAATTGTATATACCACCTAACCGTGGTTTTTTTTTCTTTCTTTATACATACATACTAGTTACGAGTATACTATCTCTTTATCAACCAGTCTATATATTAGCAGCAGACACAGTACAGTGCGGTAGTTCACGGCTGTGGCTACCTCTGTGTCGGCACTCGGCAGCCCGTCCATAATTGTATATACCACCTAACCGTGGTTTTTTTTTCTTTCTTTATACATACATACTAGTTACGAGTATACTATCTCTTTATCAACCAGTCTATATATTAGCAGCAGACACAGTACAGTGCGGTAGTTCACGGCTGTGGCTACCTCTGTGTCGGCACTCGGCAGCCCGTCCATAATTGTATATACCACCTAACCGTGGTTTTTTTTTCTTTCTTTATACATACATACTAGTTACGAGTATACTATCTCTTTATCAACCAGTCTATATATTAGCAGCAGACACAGTACAGTGCGGTAGTTCACGGCTGTGGCTACCTCTGTGTCGGCACTCGGCAGCCCGTCCATAATTGTATATACCACCTAACCGTGGTTTTTTTTTCTTTCTTTATACATACATACTAGTTACGAGTATACTATCTCTTTATCAACCAGTCTATATATTAGCAGCAGACACAGTACAGTGCGGTAGTTCACGGCTGTGGCTACCTCTGTGTCGGCACTCGGCAGCCCGTCCATAATTGTATATACCACCTAACCGTGGTTTTTTTTTTCTTTCTTTATACATACATACTAGTTACGAGTATACTATCTCTTTATCAACCAGTCTATATATTAGCAGCAGACACAGTACAGTGCGGTAGTTCACGGCTGTGGCTACCTCTGTGTCGGCACTCGGCAGCCCGTCCATAATTGTATATACCACCTAACCGTGGTTTTTTTTTTCTTTCTTTATACATACATACTAGTTACGAGTATACTATCTCTTTATCAACCAGTCTATATATTAGCAGCAGACACAGTACAGTGCGGTAGTTCACGGCTGTGGCTACCTCTGTGTCGGCACTCGGCAGCCCGTCCATAATTGTATATACCACCTAACCGTGGGTTTTTTTTCTTTCTTTATACATACATACTAGTTACGAGTATACTATCTCTTTATCAACCAGTCTATATATTAGCAGCAAACACAGTACAGTGCGGTAGTTCACGGCTGTGGCTACCTCTGTGTCGGCACTCGGCAGCCCGTCCATAATTGTATACTAGTATCCAATCCATCCATCTCCATTTTTTACCTGAGGTGCCTTTTAGTTGTGCCTATTAAAATATGGAGAACAAAAATGTTGAGGTTCCAAAATTAGGGAAAGATCAAGATCCACTTCCACCTCGTGCTGAAGCTGCTGCCACTAGTCATGGCCGAGACGATGAAATGCCAGCAACGTCGTCTGCCAAGGCCGATGCCCAATGTCATAGTACAGAGCATGTCAAATCCAAAACACCAAATATCAGTAAAAAAAGGACTCCAAAACCTAAAATAAAATTGTCGGAGAAGAAGCGTAAACTTGCCAATATGCCATTTACCACACGGAGTGGCAAGGAACGGCTGAGGCCCTGGCCTATGTTCATGGCTAGTGGTTCAGCTTCACATGAGGATGGAAGCACTCAGCCTCTCGCTAGAAAAATGAAAAGACTCAAGCTGGCAAAAGCAGCACAGCAAAGAACTGTGCATTCTTCGAAATCCCAAATCCACAAGGAGAGTCCAATTGTGTCGGTTGCGATGCCTGACCTTCCCAACACTGGACGTGAAGAGCATGCGCCTTCCACCATTTGCACGCCCCCTGCAAGTGCTGGAAGGAGCACCCGCAGTCCTGTTCCTGATAGTCAGATTGAAGATGTCAGTGTTGAAGTACACCAGGATGAGGAGGATATGGGTGTTGCTGGCGCTGGGGAGGAAATTGACCAGGAGGATTCTGATGGTGAGGTGGTTTGTTTAAGTCAGGCACCCGGGGAGACACCTGTTGTCCGTGGGAGGAATATGGCCGTTGACATGCCAGGTGAAAATACCAAAAAAATCAGCTCTTCGGTGTGGAGGTATTTCACCAGAAATGCGGACAACAGGTGTCAAGCCGTGTGTTCCCTTTGTCAAGCTGTAATAAGTAGGGGTAAGGACGTTAACCACCTCGGAACATCCTCCCTTATACGTCACCTGCAGCGCATTCATAATAAGTCAGTGACAAGTTCAAAAACTTTGGGTGACAGCGGAAGCAGTCCACTGACCAGTAAATCCCTTCCTCTTGTAACCAAGCTCACGCAAACCACCCCACCAACTCCCTCAGTGTCAATTTCCTCCTTCCCCAGGAATGCCAATAGTCCTGCAGGCCATGTCACTGGCAATTCTGACGAGTCCTCTCCTGCCTGGGATTCCTCCGATGCATCCTTGCGTGTAACGCCTACTGCTGCTGGCGCTGCTGTTGTTGCCGCTGGGAGTCGATGGTCATCCCAGAGGGGAAGTCGTAAGCCCACTTGTACTACTTCCAGTAAGCAATTGACTGTTCAACAGTCCTTTGCGAGGAAGATGAAATATCACAGCAGTCATCCTACTGCAAAGCGGATAACTGAGGCCTTGGCATCCTGGGTGGTGAGAAACGTGGTTCCGGTATCCATCATTACTGCAGAGCCAACTAGAGACTTGTTGGAGGTACTGTGTCCCCGGTACCAAATACCATCTAGGTTCCATTTCTCTAGGCAGGCGATACCGAAAATGTACACAGACCTCAGAAAAAGAGTCACCAGTGTCCTAAAAAATGCAGCTGTACCCAATGTCCACTTAACCACGGACATGTGGACAAGTGGAGCAGGGCAGGGTCAGGACTATATGACTGTGACAGCCCACTGGGTAGATGTATGGACTCCCGCCGCAAGAACAGCAGCGGCGGCACCAGTAGCAGCATCTCGCAAACGCCAACTCTTTCCTAGGCAGGCTACGCTTTGTATCACCGCTTTCCAGAATACGCACACAGCTGAAAACCTCTTACGGCAACTGAGGAAGATCATCGCGGAATGGCTTACCCCAATTGGACTCTCCTGTGGATTTGTGGCATCGGACAACGCCAGCAATATTGTGTGTGCATTAAATATGGGCAAATTCCAGCACGTCCCATGTTTTGCACATACCTTGAATTTGGTGGTGCAGAATTTTTTAAAAAATGACAGGGGCGTGCAAGAGATGCTGTCGGTGGCCAGAAAAATTGCGGGACACTTTCGGCGTACAGGCACCACGTACAGAAGACTGGAGCACCACCAAAAACTACTGAACCTGCCCTGCCATCATCTGAAGCAAGAAGTGGTAACGAGGTGGAATTCAACCCTCTATATGCTTCAGAGGTTGGAGGAGCAGCAAAAGGCCATTCAAGCCTATACAATTGAGCACGATATAGTAGGTGGAATGCACCTGTCTCAAGTGCAGTGGAGAATGATTTCAACGTTGTGCAAGGTTCTGATGCCCTTTGAACTTGCCACACGTGAAGTCAGTTCAGACACTGCCAGCCTGAGTCAGGTCATTCCCCTCATCAGGCTTTTGCAGAAGAAGCTGGAGGCATTGAAGAAGGAGCTAAAAGGGAGCGATTCCGCTAGGCATGTGGGACTTGTGGATGCAGCCCTTAATTCGCTTAACAAGGATTCACGGGTGGTCAATCTGTTGAAATCAGAGCACTACATTTTGGCCACCGTGCTCGATCCTAGATTTAAAGCCTACCTTGGATCTCTCTTTCCGGCAGACACAGGTCTGCTGGGGTTGAAAGACCTGCTGGTGACAAAATTGTCAAGTCAAGTGGAACGCGACCTGTCAACATCTCCTCCTTCACATTCTCCCGCAACTGGGGGTGCGAGGAAAAGGCTCAGAATTCCGAGCCCACCCGCTGGCGGTGATGCAGGGCAGTCTGGAGCGACTGCTGATGCTGACATCTGGTCCGGACTGAAGGACCTGACAACGATTACGGACATGTCGTCTACTGTCACTGCATATGATTCTCTCAACATTGATAGAATGGTGGAGGATTATATGAGTGACCGCATCCAAGTAGGCACGTCACACAGTCCGTACTTATACTGGCAGGAAAAAGAGGCAATTTGGAGGCCCTTGCACAAACTGGCTTTATTCTACCTAAGTTGCCCTCCCACAAGTGTGTACTCCGAAAGAGTGTTTAGTGCCGCCGCTCACCTTGTCAGCAATCGGCGTACGAGGTTACATCCAGAAAATGTGGAGAAGATGATGTTCATTAAAATGAATTATAATCAATTCCTCCGCGGAGACATTGACCAGCAGCAATTGCCTCCACAAAGTACACAGGGAGCTGAGATGGTGGATTCCAGTGGGGACGAATTGATAATCTGTGAGGAGGGGGATGTACACGGTGATATATCGGAGGGTGAAGATGAGGTGGACATCTTGCCTCTGTAGAGCCAGTTTGTGCAAGGAGAGATTAATTGCTTCTTTTTGGGGGGGGGTCCAAACCAACCCGTCATATCAGTCACAGTCGTGTGGCAGACCCTGTCACTGAAATGATGGGTTGGTTAAAGTGTGCATGTCCTGTTTTGTTTATACAACAAAAGGGTGGGTGGGAGGGCCCAAGGACAATTCCATCTTGCACCTCTTTTTTCTTTTCTTTTTCTTTGCATCATGTGCTGATTGGGGAGTGTTTTTTGGAAGGGCCATCCTGCGTGACACTGCAGTGCCACTCCTAGATGGGCCAGGTGTTTGTGTCGGCCACTTGGGTCGCTGAGCTTAGTCATCCAGCGACCTCGGTGCAAATTTTAGGACTAAAAATAATATTGTGAGGTGTGAGGTGTTCAGAATAGACTGAAAATGAGTGGAAATTATGGTTATTGAGGTTAATAATACTTTGGGATCAAAATGACCCCCAAATTCTATGATTTAAGCTGTTTTTTAGTGTTTTTTGAAAAAAACACCCGAATCCAAAACACACCCGAATCCGACAAAAAAAATTCGGTGAGGTTTTGCCAAAACGCGTTCGAACCCAAAACACGGCCGCGGAACCGAACCCAAAACCAAAACACAAAACCCGAAAAATTTCAGGCGCTCATCTCTAGTTTCCAGGGGCCACCACACTACTGTATATGTGCGTTTTACTAACTGCGCATAAGCTAGTGGTGAGTGCCGGTAAGGGATCCTACAGATCCCTCTCCTTGTACTTTTTGCAAAGTGAAGCCTGTAGACAACATCTGCAGATGGTGCTAGCTACAGGGGCCAAGCTCTGGAATGCTTCACATTCCAGATCCTGGTAAATTAGTCAAGAAAGCAGATCCATTGGGGTTGTTTTATCAGTTGAAAATTGAAGACCATAGCAGAGATCTCATATTTATGGAACCAGGACTGGTTTAAGAGCCTGGTGCTGGTTGTTAAAATACAGGGGGACCTCAATAATTTCCCCCCCCAATATTTTTCTATGAGGAGCGGCTCAAAGAGCCCAGTACTAGTTATGCTTTTCGGGGGAGACCACAATTTTTTTGTATTTTAATTTTTAACTCTTTCTTTATGTTTACAGACAGAAGCATGCACAGATCTTCCTGATCTGTGCATGCTTCTGTCAAACATGCACATGTTGCAGGTGCACCAAGATGCAATTTTTGTGTGACTGTGGTGCTAATTTTCATGGGTCTTAGACAAAAAATGGTTGTTCCATGTGAACACTCTCAAAAAAATCAGTGCATTGATTTAGTGCATTGAGGTGCGTCTTTCTTATGATTTTGGTGTGAAGTGGAGCATTTTGACAAAATCGTTTTTTTAGGAAATTTGTGATTTCCAATGATATCAATGTTAATTGTTCAATGTCTGCACCAATGGTGAATTGCCACAATTTGGAGCACAAAGGCACATTTGGCATGCAACTTTTAAGTGAATTAATCCTTAGTAAATTAACAACTTCACAAAATAGCATATTTTTTGCTAAAAAAATAGCAAATAACTTAACTAAATAATAAATAATTAATAAATAACTTATAAATAACAATAACAATAATAATAAATAGTAATAATAATAAATAACTTCACAAATAACTTAACTAACAATGGGGCAGATGTATTAACCTGGAGAAGGCATAAGGAAGTGATAAACCAGTGTTTTGTGCAAGGTGATAAAGGCACCAGCCAATCAGCTCCAATATGTAAATTAACAGTTAGGATCTGATTGGCTGCTGCCTTTATCACCTTGCACATATCACTGGTTTATCACTTCCTTATGCCTTCTCCAGGTTAATACATCTGCCCCACTGTCTGAATGACATGTAGAATACTTAAGTGTCCTGTAAATGTACAGCGCTGATGATGTAGGTGGCTTTACAGAGGAGACATTGCCCAGCAGTCCCAGAATCAGCTCAGCTGTGTGTAATGGCGCCCAAACGCTGACAGGGAGTGAGGGAGACAGAGAGATGCAGCTCCAGGGCGGGAACATTTGCAGTAAATTGCGCCTGGGGCTGGGGGAGGGGCTACAGGTCAGAGACTTATCCCCTTGCAGGACTTCACCACCGGGTACTGCGGGGCCTATTGAAACAGATTTTTATGGAATCTGACCTGTGCCCCTTGCCCTGGTGGTCTAGTGGGGTCCCTGTACGGCTACAGTGTCCACACCAGTGCGTGTGGTCCGTCTCCTAGAGGACGCGTCGGATCACGGTTTTCAGCGGGTGCCTCCTGGGGGACCTTCTTACCTCCTCCCTATGATGCGGCTACGCAATCCTGGAGAACAGCGGCAAGTGTGTGTGTGCCCTGAATAGACCGGAGACCTCCGCTGTAAGTACCCAGCAACTAGGGCATGGGAGTATACAGCGCTGCTGGGGGAGGTGAGGGAGCCACAGCACGATATGTCAGCATGACATATAGCACTTCTAAGTGGGTGTAGTATGTTATGCCGGCGGTCGGGCTCCCGGCGGCCAGTATACCGGTGCCGGAATCCCGACTGCTAGCATACCGACAGCTGGGTGAGTGCAAATGAGCCCCTTGCGGGCTCGGTGGCGCGCCACGCTATCTATTCTCCCTCCAGGAGGGGTCATGGATCCCCAAGAGGGAGAAAAGCTGTCGGTATACCAGCGGTCAGGATTCCGGTGCCAGTATGCTGGTAGTCGGGAGCCCGGCCGCCGGCAAACTGAAGACCACCCCTTCTAAGTGCCTGTGCTGCGGCCCTTGAAGTCTTCTATCTTCTAAAAAACTCTTTTCAGGGCTGCCTAGCACAGCCCTCCCTGTTAGCTGTAGCTGCCTGTAATGCAGGCACCGACTTACAAACTGAGCTCCAGTGCCTGGAGGCAGGGATATAGAGGAGGCAACGCTATGCATTCTGGGAACAGTCAAAGCTTTTAGCCTGTTGGTGCCTCGGCTCAAGATCCAACTCTACACCCCAATGTAATTCCCTGTGGAATCACAGTGTACCCCTTTAGTAAATTTCCACCTGGAATCATATTTAAATAGGATGCATTTAGCATCCCATTACCACTCGGATTCCCGGCGCCAGAAACACTGAACGTCGATATCCCAAAGATAAGTATCATAGTCACTGTTAGGGCCTGAAGGGGGGGTTAGATGTCAGTGACGGTCATGTGACCGCCGACATCCCGACAGCTGGGATACCATACCCAACCCATTCAAACTAATAAATGCATATGCCATATTTACATTACAAAATATAAATAAATATAAAAACAAATACAAAATGCAAATTAAACTCAATTCAAATAAGTGAAATCAAAGCAGCTCAAATTAATAAGTGACTTCAGTATAGAAGCCACATTAATGAATTAAGTATCATCAACTGGCTCAACATCTGCAAACTCACAATGAAAAAACAATTAGTTAATCAAACTCATAAGCAGGGGTTAAAGTGAGCCGGAACGGGGCGGAACTGTGTTCCGTCAGTTCCACTTGGAGATGGAACGCAGTTCCGCCTCCTCCAGCTCACCTAATCCGATGTGTGCCGGCGCCGCAGGGAGATGCCGGGCGCCCGCTGAGATTGTGTTACCAGCGGGCACCCGTCTCTCTCTCCACAGCGGAAGCCGGCGGCTGGAGCTCACTACTGTCAGTGCCCGCTATGGGAGAGACGTCATGACGTCTCTCTCATAGTGCTGGGTAGCCGGACGCCAGGAGGATCACAGCGGTCGACGTAGGAGCGGTGCTTGGTAAGTATGGGGTGGGGTTTTTTTTTAAAGTGTGTTTGCGGCGCATCTACTGGGGGCAAGCTACACGGGGGCAAACTACTGGGGGCAAGCTACAGGGGGCTTTCCACTGGGGGCAGACTACAAGGGGTAAACTACTGGGGGCAAACTACAGGGGGAAGCATTACTACTGGGGGCATAACTACAGGGGATAAACTACTGGGGGCATTACTATTTGAGGGCTAAACTACAAGGGGGAAAACTACAGGGGGCATTACTACAAGGGGGCTAAATTACTGCTGGGGGCAAACTACAGGGGTACATTACTACAAGGGGGCTAAGCTACTGGGGTCATTACTACTTGGGACAAACTACATGGGGCTAACTTCTGGGGGCAAGCTACTGGGGGCAAACTACAGGGGCACATTACTACTGGGGACATAACTACAGGGGGGCATTACTACTTGGGGCAAACTACTGGGGGCATAACTACAGAGGCTAAACTACTGGGGGCATTACTACTTGGGGGCTAAACTAAAGTATGGGGTGGGTTTTTTTTTAAGTGTGTTAGCAGCGCATCTACTGGGGGCAAGCTACATGGGGGCAAACTACTGGGGGCAAGCAACAGGGGGCTAACCACTGGGGGCAAACTACAAGGGATAAACTACTGGGGGCAAATTACAGGTGGAAGTATTACTACTGGGGGCATAACTACAGGGGATAAACTACTGGGGGCATTACTATTTGGGCGCTAAACTACAAGGGGGAAAACTACAGGGGGCATTACTACAAGGGGGCTAAATTACTGCGGGCATTACTACTTGGGGCAAGCTACTGGGGGCAAGCTACTGGGGGCAAGCTACTGGGGGCAAACTACAGGGGCGCATTACTACTAAGGACATAACTACAGGGGGGCATTACTACTTGGGGCAAACTACTGGGGGCATAACTACAGGGGCTAAACTACTGGGGGCATTACTACTTGGGAGCTAAACTACAAGGGGGCAAGCTACATGGAGCAAGCTACTGGGGCAAACTGCAAGGGGGCAAACTACAAGGGGGCTAAGCTACTTGGGGCATTACTACTTGGGGCAAACTACATGGGGCTAACTTCTGGGGGCAAGCTACTGGGGCAAACTACAGGGGCACATTACTACTGGGGACATAACTACAGGGGGGCATTACTACTTGGGGCAAACTACTGGGGGCATAACTACAGGGGCTAAACTACTGGGGGCATTACTACTTGGGGGCTAAACTACAGGGGGGCTAAACTACAAGGGGGCAAACTACAGAGGGCATTACTACTGGGGGCTAAACTACAAGGGGGCTAAACTACTGGGGGCATTACTACTTGGGGCAAACTACTTGGGGCTAGCTACATGGGGCAAGCTACTGGGGGCAAACTACAGGGGTACATTACTACTGGGGGCATAACTACAGGGGCACATTACTACTGGGGGCATAACTACAGGGGCATTACTACTGGGGGCATAACTACAGGGGCACATTACTACTGGGGGCATAACTACAGGGGGGCTAAACTACAGGGGGGCTAAACTACAAGGGGGCAAACTACAGAGGGCATTACTACTGGGGGCTAAACTACAAGGGGGCAAACTACAAGGGGGTTAAACTACTTGGGACTAAACTACTGGGGGGCATTACTACTTGGGGCAAACTACTGGGGGCAAACTACAGGGGTACATTACTACTGGGGGCATAACTACAGGGGTGCATTACTACTGGGGGCATAACTACAGGGGCATTACTACTGGGGGCATAACTACAGGGGCATTACTACTGGGGGGCTAAACTACAGGGGGGGCTAAACTACAAGGGGGCAAACTACAAGGGCATAACTACAGGGGCTAAACTACTGGGGGCATTACTACTTGGGGTAAACTACATGGGGATAAACTACAGGGGCTAAACTACTGGGGGCATTAATAGGCTAAACTACTGGGTGCATAACTGCAGGGGCTAAACTACTGGAGGCATTACCACTGGGAGGTTAAACTATAGTGGGGGTAAACTACTGCAGTCATAACTGCAGGGGCTAAACTACTGGGGGCTAAACTGCTGGGGGCATAACTACTGGGGCTAAACTACAGGGGGCTAAATGACTGGGGGCATTACTGCAGGCGACATTACTACTGGGGGCAATACTACACAGGGGCATTACCATTAAGGGCATTACTAATGGGGGCACTACTAATGAGGGCATTGTAAAGGGGGCACTTCATAAGGGGCATCACTCCTGGGGACATAAGGGACACTACTACTGGGGGCATTGCATAAGGGGCACCATTACTAGGATCTCTATATAAGGGGCACTACCACTGTGGGCACTACCAGTACAGTAGATATTGCATAAGGAGCACTGCTACTGTGGTCATTGTAAAAGGGGCGCTACTATTGTGGGCATTATTACTATTGTGTGACCACGCCCCTTTCTTTTTGAGACCATGCCCCTTTTGGGGGGGGGGCGCGCAATACTTTTATTGCATGGGCGTCGGGGGGAGAGGGAGGAGTTACACCACCCCTCTAGGACAACTTTAAGCACTGCTCATAAGTGCATCTCTCCACACTAGCCTCCTCACAGGTGTAGCGCCATTGCAATTACATGAACACGCCCTATGTTTGTTCACCCTTCCCCATTCCCACTCACCAGTTGAAAGAATTTATAAATTTTAGCTTCTTGTGTTGTGGATTTCTCTGGTCCTGCAAGCCAACATAGCCATACAAAATACAAAATTGTTCAAAGAGTTGGAAAATAATATTTCTCTTAAGTCCTAGAGGATACTGGGGTTCCATTTAGTACCATGGGGTATAGACGGGTCCACTAAGAGCCATGGACACTTTAAGAATTTGATAGTGTGGGCTGGCTCCTCCCTCTATTCCCCTCCTACCAGACTCGGTTTAGAAAATGTGCCCGGAGGAGCCGGTCACACTTATGGAAGCTCCTGAAGTGTTTTCTGCATTTATTTTATATGTTTGTTATCTTCAGGCAGGGCTGGTTGGCACCAGCTTGCCTGCTTCATGGGACTTAGGGGGGGGGGGGGGGGGGGACGGCCCAACCTCTTGAAAGGATAATGGTCCCGTTCCCTGCTGACAGGACACTGAGCTCCTGAGGGAACTATTCGCAAGCCCCACCATGGCGAGCGTACATTCCCGCAACATGCCGCCACCCCTAACAGAGCCAGATGAAAGAAAAGTGGTGAGTACTAAGCCGGCATCCCGACTAGTGGGTCACCGGCCATTATGGCGACATGAGGATACGGAGATGCACGGCTTTTAACCGAGGCGCAATGCGTCTCCAGGCACAGTACACAGCTGCGTCTCAGGACACTGTACACAGTACCCACATTGCCAAAAATAGCCTTAAAACGTTTTTCTCTAAATTTTAAATACCAGATTACCTCAGCCAGTAGAAAAAAAGCGGGAAGACCGCGCGCCATTGAAGGGGCGGGGCCTTCACTATGAGAGGATCCAGCAGCTCACCAGTGCCATTTTCCCTCTGCAGTGGACACAGACGCTGACTGACAAGAACGCGCAGCTCCTCCGGAGAGTCTCCAGATTACCTCAGCGGTACCAGGGGGTCATAGCAGGGGGGGAGCGATTCTTAGTGTACTAAGTCCCCTATCAGGGTACTTAGTGTGTGACCTGGCTAAGCTTGGCATTAGCGATTAGGGTGCAGTGGGACCTAGCTCCAAATTAATCTGTGTCTCCCTGAAGGGCTCTTTGTGGGTTAATTGTGCTTAACCTTTTCCTCTGTGTGTGTGTGCTGTCACATTTATATTATGTCAGGCAAAGAGTGTGTTTCTTGTACAGCAGAGTGTTCCTCTTCACCAGGGGGCTCACTACTGGGTACTCAGGGCAGCAGAGTGTTCCTCTTCACCAGGGGGCTCACTACTGGGTACTCAGGGCAGTGCACCTTCCCAGAATAGCAGTGCTGAACCGGATTGGGTTACTTCCATTAAGGAAATGATCAAAAATAATTCTACAAAGCTAGCCCGCAATGAGAGACGCAATACTTAAGAAATACTGTGAATGAGTTTATGAATAGAGACTCAGGGGGTCATTTCGACCCGATCGCTCGCTGCAGTTAATCACCGGCGCATGCCAGACGGCCGAAGGCCGTCAGTGCCTAGCGATTGCCTCTGAGGCAAGCATGGCCGGACCATTGGTGGGGCGGGCCGCAGCAGCTGCATGATGTCACACGCAGCCGCTGCGACCCGGGGCAGCAAAGAGGTTCTCCTGGCCAGCTGCAGGAGCTGCGCTAGCCGGGAGTAACTCCTGAAATGCAAAAGCATCGCCGCTGTGTGATGCTTTTGCATTTCTACGGGGGGGGGGGGGGGGCGGCACTGACATGCGGGGTGGACTAGCCCTGTGCTGGGCATCCCCCTGAATGTCTGAGAGCCTGATCATAGCAGTGCAAAATTTAGCACAGCTACGATCAACTCGGAATGACCACCTCAGTCCCCAAACCAGCGTCTCAATCCCCTCCCATTTGTCCGCAAAAATGATTTCTGGCCCATATCCTGCAGTCTGACTCTGACGGGTCAGAAATGGAGGAGGGTGAGGTGGATTTGGAGGGGGGGGGGATGCTACTCTGTCACAGGGAATAAAGGCTCTTATAGAAGCTATCAGAGATGTTCTGCAAATTCCTGATAAGGTGTCAGAGGAGTGTGAGGAATCATTCCTGATAAGGTGTCAGAGGAGTGTGAGGAATCTTATTTTAATGTAAAAAAAGAAGTCCTCAGTTACTTTTCCTGCGTCAAAGGAATTGAATACCCTGTTTGAAGAACCGTGGGTTAATTCTGATAAGAAATTTCAAATCCCTAAGAGGTTGCTCTCATCTTTTCCTGTTCCCCTAGAGGATAGGGAAAAATGGGAAAATCCACTGATAGTGGATGCATCAGTCTCTAGGCTGTCACATAAAATTGTATTGCCTGTCCCTGGTGCAGCCACCCTAAAAAATATGGCTGATCGTAAAATTTAGACTACACTCAAATCATTGTACACAGCTGCTGGGGTGGCCCAAAGACCCACTATTGCATGTGCGTGGATCACAAAAGCCATTGCTAAATGGTCAGGTAACCAAACTGAGGGGTTAGATTCCTTGTCTAGGGGGATGTTGTTTTACCTCTGCAGCATATACAGTATCCTGCAAACTTTATGGTGGAGGCCATAAAAGAGATTGTTTTGCTTAATGCATGCACCACTGCTATGGCAGTGTCAGCACGCAGGGGCTTGTGTCTATGCCAGTGGACTGCTGATATGGACTCCAGGAAAGGCCTGGAAGGCCTGCCATTCACAGGAGAGGCCTTGTTTGGAGACAAACTAGACAAATGGATCTCCAAAGCTACTGTGGGTAAGTCTATGTATCTTCCTTCCGCAACTCCCCCAGCCAGGAAATCTTATTCAGTATCAAATTTACAGTCCTTTCGGACAGCCAAGTTTAAGGTAAAATCCAGAGGCGTTTCTACATCTTCCAGAGGTGCACGAGGTAAACCATGTAAACCAGCAACTGCAGGTGCTCAGGAACAGAGCTCAGGCTCTGCTTCCTCAAAGCCTTCAGCATGATGGTAGACCGTGAGGCCTGGAGGGCTGTCAGATGGCAGCCTGACTAAAATTCTTCAGTCACATCTGGTCAAATTCGTGCTGGGATCCCTGGGTCATAGATCTTATTTCCCAGGGATACAAACTGGAGTTCCAAGACCTCCCACCTCACAGATTTTTCAAATCAGGCTTACCAGCTTTACAAGAGGCAAGTATAATTTTACAGAAGGCCATCCATAAACTGGTACAGACTCAAGTCATTGTTCCAGTTCCACCTCATCTAAACAACAAGGGATACTATTCCAACTTGTTTGTAGTAGCGAAACCGGATGGTTCATTACGACCAATTCTGAATCTCAAGTCCTTGAATCCGTTCTTAAAAGTGTTCAAGTTCAAGATGGAGTCTCTGAGAGTGGTGATCTCAGGTCTGGAGCAATGGGAATTCCTTGTGTCTGTGGATATCAAGGATGCCTATCTTCACATTCCGATCTGGCCGCCTCATTAGGCTTATCTACAGTTTGCACTGCAGGTTTGTCACTACCAGTTCCAGGCCCTGCCAATTGGTCTCTCATTGGCACCGAGGGCATTCACCAAAGTGATGGCAGAGATGATGTTTCTCCTTCGCAAGAGGGAGTGAACATACTGTAATTTTGTACCTGGACGATCTTCTGATAAAGGCACCGTCCAGGGAGAGGTTGCTTGACAGCATTGGCCTCTCAACCAAACTTCTCCAGGATCACAGGTGGATTCTAAACCTTCTGAAATCTCACCTAGAGCCAACACGGAGGCTCCCATTCCTGGGAATGATACTGGACATAGAGTTGCATAAAGTGTTTCTTCCGTTGGAAAAGGCATTGGTTATCCAGTCAATGGTTCGGGATGTCCTGAAGCCAACCCGGATATCGGTGCTGCTATGCATTCGACATCTGGGGAAAATGGTGGCCTCTTACGAGGCACTTCAATACGGAAGGTTTCAGGCAAGACCCTTCCAACTTGATCTGTTGGACAAATGGTCCAGATCGCATCTTCACATGCACCAGAGGATCCGTCTGTCGCCAAAAGCCAGGATCTCCCTTCTGTGGTGGCTACAGATTTCTCACCTCATTGAGGGTCGGAGGTTCAGAATTCAGGACTGGATCCTGTTAACCATGGGTGCAAGCCTCAGAGGTTGGGGAGCAGTCACCCAGGGGGTGCAGTGTCAAGGAAGATGGTCAAGTCAGGATGTCACCCTTCCAATCAACATTCTGGAACTCAGGGCCATATACAACACCCTTCTGCAGGCCTCTTATCTTCTTCAGGATTGGGCCATTCAGGTCCAGTCGGACAATGTGACGGCAGTGACGTACATAAACTGACAGGGCGGAACGAAAAGCAGAGCAGCAATGTCAGAGGTGTCAAGAATTCTCCTCTGGGCAGAAAAAAAATGCTGTGGCATTGTCGGCAGTCTTCATTCCGGAAGTAGACAACTGGGAAGCAGATTTCCACAGCAGACATGACCTGCACCCAGGCGAGTGGGGACTTCACCCGAAGGTGTTCAGGTGCTTGACACATTGGTGGGGATATCGACATGATGGCCTCTCGTCTCAACAAGAAACTCAAGCGGTATTGTTCCAGGTTGAGAGACCGACAGGCAGTGGCGGTGGACACTCTGACGACTCCATGGGTCTATCAGATGCTGTAGGTGTTTTCTCCACTTCATCTGATCCCAAGAATTCTGAAAAGAATAAAAAGGGAAAAGGTTCAAGCAATTTTTATTGCTTCAGACTGGCCGGGAAGGGCCTGGTACGCGGACCTCCAGGAGATGCTCCTCGAAGATCCATGGCCTCTACCTCTTTTAGAGGATCTTCTGCAATGGGGCCCGTTCATCTATCAGGACTTACCATGGCTACGTTTGACGGCATGGAAGTTGGACAGCTGATTCTAGCCAGAAGAGGGATCCCTAACAAAGTTATCCAGACAATGATCCAAGCCAGGAATGGGGTAACGCCTAAACATTACCACCATGTTTGGAAGAAATATGTCTCCTGGTGTGAGGTCAGAAAATATTCTGCTGTGGAATTTCACTTGGGACATTTCTTGCTTTTTCTGCAAGCAGGTGTGGATGTGGGCCTTTGTCTGGGTTCCATAAAAGTCCAGATTTCGGCCATGTCCATTTTCTTTAAAAAAATATTGGCTTCTCTCTGAGGTTCAGACCTTTTTGAAAGGTGTTCTGAGCATCCAACCTCCCTTTGTGCCTCCCACGGCACCTTGGGATCTCAATTTGGTGCTGCAGTTCCTCCAATCGGACTGGTTTTAACCGTTACAGGAGATTGACGTAAAGTACCTTACGTGTAAGACCGTCACACTGTTGGCCTTGGTTTCCGCAAGACGTGTGTCGGATCTAGGGGCGTTGTCTCACAAGAGTCCCTACTTAATTTTTCATGAGGACAGAGCTGAACTCAGAACTTGTCAGTAATTTCTTCCTAAGGTGGTGTCCATGTTTCACATCAACCAACATATTGTGGTTCCGGCTGTTACGGACACCTCCGCTACTTCAAAGTCTTTGGATGTTGTGAGGGCTTTGAAGGTGTATGTAAAGCTCGTCACAGGAAATCTGACTCACTGTTCGTTTTATATGATCTCAAAAAACTTGGGTGTCCTGCTTCAAAGCAGACAATTGCACGCTGGATCAGGTTCACTATACCAGCATGCTTATTTCACGGCAGGCTTGCCGGTTCCGAAATCTGTACAGGCCCACTCTACTAGGTCGGTGAATTCTTCCTGGGCGGCTGCCCGGGTGTCTCGGCTTTACAGCTCTGCCGAGCAGCGACTTGGTCACGTTCAAACACGTTTGCTAAGTTCTACAAGTTCGATACTTTGGCCTCTGAGGACCTTCAGTTTGATCAATCAGTTTTGCAGGAACCTCAGCACTCTCCCACCTGGTTTGGGAGCTTTGGTACATCCCCATCAGGGCCGGTTCTGTGATCTGTGGCGCCCCGGGCAAAATATGGGGGCTTGGCTTCGATTGGGGGCGTGGTCAGCTCGCTGAAAGAAAAAATAAAAATAAATAAAAACTATACTTACCATCCCCGTTCCTGATCCAGACCCCCTCCGCCGGCGGCGCCGCTCTTCTCCTCTCCTCTGTTCTCTTTGATCTATGGGAGAGACGTTATTACGTCTCTCCCATAGAACAGCATAGACACTAGAGGTCAATTATGACCCCTAGTGTCTGTGCCACTATGCTGTGCGGTGCGCGATGACGTCATCGCGCATCGCACAGCAGAGGTCCTCAAGACGAAGGGAAACTAGACCGTAGCGTCTAGTTTCCCTTCATGGAGAGGACCTTTGCTGTGCGGTGCGCGATGACGTCATCGCGCACCGCACAACTAAGGTCCTCTCCATGAAGGGAAACTAGACGCTACGTGTCTGGTTCCCTTCAAAGCGGGGGGGCACAGCAGGGCACTACGGGGGGCACAGTGGCGGATCTTGCCCTGGTGCGGCGCCCTCCGGAAGGCGGCGCCCCGGGCAAAAGTACCGCTTGCCCGTGGCAAGAACCGCCATTGATCCCCATGGTACTAAATGGAACCGCAGTATCCTCTAGGACGTAAGAGAAAATAGTATTTTAATTACCTGCCGGTAAATCCTTTTCTCGTAGTCCGTAGAGGATACTGGGCACCCGGCTGGTGCTTCGTTCTTCCTGCACTGTTACTTGGTTAAGTATTGTTGGTCCAGCTGTTGCTGTTCCTGTTTAAAGTTGGGTTAGCATAGCTTTCCTCTGTTTGTGTGTGCTGGTTCGGAATCTCACCACTATCTCTATCTGTCCTTCTCTCAAAGTATGTCTGTCTCCTCGGGCACAGTTTCCTAGACTGTAGAGATGGCTACTGAGTGAATGTCTCAACACACTGACTCGAATCTTGTAGATGTTCGAATGATTCAAGTCAGGAAAAGCTGAAGTGTCGAGACATGATTCTCACTGCAGCAGCCTCTCTCCCCAGTTCACACACACTCCCATACAGCATACCGCAGCCCACATGTTTTTCTGCCAAGCCCTAAGTGATTCCTGGGCTCAGTATCCGCCCCCTTTTCTCTCCCCCAAATGATGGCTCTCCTCTCCTGATGAGTCCTGAGTGACTCCCGGGCTCAAGATCCGCCCCCTTGTCTCTCCTCCGGGCGACAGCTCTCCTCTCATGATGAGTCCTGAGTGACTCCTAGTCTCAGGATTCCCCACTTGTCTCTCCCCCGGGCGACGGTACTCCTCTCCTGATGAGTCCTGACTGACTCCTGGGATTAGGATCTGCCCCCTTGTCTCTGCTCCGAGTCCCTTTGTAGTGCGATACATTGAAGATGACATTGTGTTGACCCACTCCACTGAGATGAATCACGTGACTCGACACACACCAGTGTCTCGGCTTGCCTATCTCTACTAGACTGAGGGGAACATTTACTAAGCAGTGATAAGAGCGGAGAAGTGAGACAGTGGAGAAGTGGCCCCATCAACCAATCAGCAGCACTGTATCATTTAATAGAATGCAAATTATAGATGTTACTTCAGTACTGATTGGTTGCCATGGGCAACTTCTCCACTGGCTCACTTCTCCGCTCTTATCACTGCTTAGTAAATGTACCCCTGAGTCTGGTAGGAGGGGCATAGAGGGAGGAGCCAGCCCACACTGTCAAATTCTTAAAATGCCCATGGCTCCCAGTGGACCCGTCTATACCCCATGGTACTAAATGGAACCCCAATATCCTCTACAGACTATGAGAAAAGGATTTACCAGTAGGTAATTAAAATCCTATTTTTATTCTCGTAAGTGTTATTTTTGGACACCTGTATCTTTAAACAGTTAGTCCCAAATCATTCTCTTGATAAATATTATGCTTTATTTCCAGGAAGCTCAGTCTAAATGAAGTAAAGTAGCCACATGAAACTTTAGCCGAGGCTGGTCTTTGCCTGGAAGCATGTCAGTTTACAACTCAGAACTTACATTTCAGCAAATCATGCAGGAGCGGGGAACAGTCTGGCAGCGTGCAGCAATCAATGTGAGGTGACAGGCATTTTTGTTTTCAACAGCTTTGGTATTATACTGTTGTTTTTCTCCACATTTGGTTAATAATTACATATGTTTGACTAGTTTAATCATATTCTCACTATAGTTTCATGTTGTTACTGGGACTCTGCCAAAACTCCATTACATATAGGAGGCTGATATTATATATCCAAACTACATCCAGTCTACAACAGGAATGTATACCTTATACACAGCAAGGCCAACTTTCCTATTTTTTTTCAGTAAAATCTTACAGCGAGCCAATTCTCCAGTAAGGATTTCAAATAAATATTTAGGTATGGGTTTTCTAAGCCCTTCCCTCCACTACACCCTATATTTACAGTGCATAGGTTCCTGTTCATCTCTGATTTCGCAACCATCATTTTCTTCAATGAAATACAGTACAAAGTATCTTTTGTAATATTTTCACTACTTCTCTTATGGAAGGCAAATACTGTACATTTCTAAGTATCCTTCTTATTAATGACTTGCAAATTAAATATGGTGATGATGTACGGTATATGGAGCACTCTAGAAAAAGCAATGTAGAAATGACATATTCCACTTTGTATGCAGAGCTAAAATACACATCTGTAGATTTCTCCATCTCCGCATAGGCAGCATTTGCATCAGATTTGTGACAGATCATCATTATCAGCATATATATGTGCATGTTTCTACAGGTCTGCATGAGCCCTGTTTGCAGGGAATGCCCTTACTATACTTGGCATAGGTCAGACTGCTGTTCTTCTCTACCATTCTGCCTCTCCAGCCCTAAAGAGGTGCAAGTACAATATACCTGCATGGTGAAAGCATATGCCATATACCTATCCTCATTGTGTGCATGTGCAGCGCAAGTCTAAGTCGCAATGCGCGTGTGCTGTCTTACAACAGTGGTCGTATTGAGTACTATTTGGGGGGAGTTACTGGGGGTGTAGGCAAAAACGCAGGTGTGTCGTGACCATTTTCAGGGCATGACTCAGTCTGCAATTGTGATTCCGTACTCAGCTGCAATGGCGCTGGTGACTTTCTTTCTGCAGTCATGCTAGGCAACCAAAGTGCTACTCGGAAGATTGATAATCGACTGATCTGCAATCAACACTGTGTCTTTGTACACAGCCGCTGGGACTCGCAAACTCCCAGGTCATCATCTCAATACAAATCCAGATGGCTGCACCGCTGGCATATTTTCACACAGTGGCTGTGTACATAGGGGGTCATTCAGACCTGATCGCTCTCTAGCAGTTTTTTTACAGCGCTACGATCAGATAGTCGCCGCCTACAGGGGAGTGTATTTTAGCTGTGAAAGTGTGCGATCGCATGTGCAGCCGAGCGGTACAAAAAGATCTTTTGCAGTTTCTGAGTAGCCCAGGACTTACTCAGCCGCTGTGATCACTTCAGCCTGTCCAGGACCGGAATTGATGTCAGACACCCGCCCTGCAAACGCTTGGACACTCCTGTGTTTTTCCAACCACACCCAGAAAAAGGTTAGTTGCCACCCACAAACGCCTTCTTCCTGTCAATCTCCTTGCGATCGTCTGTGCGAATGGATTCTTCATAAAACCCATCGCACACCACCCATCTGCTTTGTACCTGTGCAACGTGCCTGCACATTGCGGTGCATACGCATGCGCAGTTCTGACCTGATTGCAATGCAGCGAAAAAAACCTAGCGTGCGGTCAGGTCTGAATGACCCCCACAGTCACAGCTGTGGCAGCATTAGCTAAAATCTCTGAATTAGGCCAAATGGTGTAAGCTCAAACCAGCGTCATGTCCATTTTTATAAAGGAATGCTGTTATAATTATTATTTCCATTTTTTAAAAGAGTGGCAATGATAGCAAAAACTAAAAGCACACACAAGGGCCTGGTAGTGAGTTGGACGCATACAGTATTAAACAAAATGTCTGCTAAAATATAAAACCACACGGGAAAATAGTATTTATTCCCATACGCTGAGGCGCAATGCTTAAAGTGGTCCTAGAGAGGTGGTGGAACTGACACACCTAACCACCCACCCCTAACGCCTATGTGATAAAGGGACTGCGCGTACTGAAAAAAGGGGCGTAGTCTCAAAAAGAAAGAGACGGGGCCATGCAATAGTATCCCCAGTGCAAATTATTAGAGATGTGCACCGGAAATTTTTCGGGTTTTGTGTTTTGGTTTTGGGTTCGGTTCCGTGGCCGTGTTTTGGGTTCGAACGCGTTTTGGCAAAACCTCACCGAATTTTTTTTGTCGGATTCGGGTGTGTTTTGGATTCGGGTGTTTTTTTAAAAAAACCCTAAAAAACAGCTTAAATCATAGAATTTGGGGGTCATTTTGATCCCAAAGTATTATTAACCTCAATAACCATAATTTCCACTCATTTTCAGTCTATTCTGAACACCTCACACCTCACAATATTATTTTTAGTCCTAAAATTTGCACCGAGGTCGCTGGATGACTAAGCTCAGCGACCCAAGTGGCCGACACAAACACCTGGCCCATCTAGGAGTGGCACTGCAGTGTCACGCAGGATGGCCCTTCCAAAAAACACTCCCCAAACAGCACATGACGCAAAGAAAAAAAGAGGCGCAATGAGGTAGCTGTGTGAGTAAGCTAAGTGACCCTAGTGGCCGACACAAACACCTGGCCCATCTAGGAGTGGCACTGCAGTGTCAGGCCGGATGGCCCTTCCAAAAAATACTCCCCAAACAGCACATGACGCAAAGTAGAAAAAAAAGAGGCGCAATGAGGTAGCTGTGTGACTAAGATAAGTGACCCTAGTGGCCGACACAAACACCTGGCCCATCTAGGAGTGGCACTGCAGTGTCACGCAGGATGGCCCTTCCAAAAAACACTCCCCAAACAGCACATGACGCAAAGAAAAAAAGAGGCGCAATGAGGTAGCTGTGTGAGTAAGCTAAGCGACCCTAGTGGCCGACACAAACACCTGGCCCATCTAGGAGTGGCACTGCAGTGTCAGGCCGGATGGCCCTCCCAAAAAATACTCCCCAAACAGCACATGACGCAAAGAAGAAAAAAAAGAGGCGCAATGAGGTAGCTGTGTGACTAAGATAAGTGACCCTAGTGGCCGACACAAACACCTGGCCCATCTAGGAGTGGCACTGCAGTGTCACGCAGGATGGCCCTTCCAAAAAACACTCCCCAAACAGCACATGACGCAAAGAAAAATGAAAGAAAAAAGAGGTGCAAGATAGAATTGTCCTTGGGCCCTCCCACCCACCCTTATGTTGTATAAACAGGACATGCACACTTTAACCAACCCATCATTTCAGTGACAGGGTCTGCCACACGACTGTGACTGAAATGACGGGTTGGTTTGGACCCCCACCAAAAAAGAAGCAATTAATCTCTCCTTGCACAAACTGGCTCTACAGAGGCAAGATGTCCACCTCATCATCATCCTCCGATTCATCACCGTGTACATCCCCCTCCTCACAGATTATCAATTCGTCCCCACTGGAATCCACCATCACAGCTCCCTGTGTACTTTGTGGAGGCAATTGCTGCTGGTGAATGTCTCCATGGAGGAATTGATTATAATTCATTTTAATGAACATCATCTTCTCCACATTTTCTGGAAGTAACCTCGTACGCCGATTGCTGACAAGGTGAGCGGCGGCACTAAACACTCTTTCGGAGTACACACTTGTGGGAGGGCAACTTAGGTAGAATAAAGCCAGTTTGTGCAAGGGCCTCCAAATTGCCTCTTTTTCCTGCCAGTATACGTACGGACTGTCTGACGTGCCTACTTGGATGCGGTCACTCATATAATCCTCCACCATTCTTTCAATGGTGAGAGAATCATATGCAGTGACAGTAGACGACATGTCCGTAATCGTTGGCAGGTCCTTCAGTCCGGACCAGATGTCAGCATCAGCAGTCGCTCCAGACTGCCCTGCATCACCGCCAGCGGGTGGGCTCGGAATTCTGAGCCTTTTCCTCGCACCCCCAGTTGCGGGAGAATGTGAAGGAGGAGATGTTGACAGGTTGCGTTCCGCTTGACTTGACAATTTTCTCACCAGCAGTTCTTTGAACCCCTGCAGACTTGTGTCTGCCGGAAAGAGAGATCCAAGGTAGGTTTTAAATCTAGGATCGAGCACGGTGGCCAAAATGTAGTGCTCTGATTTCAACAGATTGACCACCCGTGAATCCTTGTTAAGCGAATTAAGGGCTCCATCCACAAGTCCCACATGCCTAGCGGAATCGCTCAGTGTTAGCTCCTCCTTCAATGTCTCCAGCTTCTTCTGCAAAAGCCTGATGAGGGGAATGACCTGACTCAGGCTGGCAGTGTCTGAACTGACTTCACGTGTGGCAAGTTCAAAAGGTTGCAGAACCTTGCACAACGTTGAAATCATTCTCCACTGCGCTTGAGACAGGTGCATTCCACCTCCTATATCGTGGTCAGTTGTATAGGCTTGAATGGCCTTTTGCTGCTCCTCCAACCTCTGAAGCATATAGAGGGTTGAATTCCACCTCGTTACCACTTCTTGCTTCAGATGATGGCAGGGCAGGTTCAGGCGTTTTTGGTGTTGCTCCAGTCTTCTGTACGTGGTGCCTGTACGCCGAAAGTGTCCCGCAATTCTTCTGGCCACCGACAGCATCTCTTGCACGCCCCTGTCGTTTTTTAAATAATTCTGCACCACCAAATTCAAGGTATGTGCAAAACATGGGACGTGCTGGAATTTGCCCATATTTAATGCACACACAATATTGCTGGCGTTGTCCGATGCCACAAATCCACAGGAGAGTCCAATTGGGGTAAGCCATTCTGCGATGATCTTCCTCAGTTGCCGTAAGAGGTTTTCAGCTGTGTGCGTATTCTGGAAAGCGGTGATACAAAGCGTAGCCTGCCTAGGAAAGAGTTGGCGTTTGCGAGATGCTGCTACTGGTGCCGCCGCTGCTGTTCTTGCGGCGGGAGTCAATACATCTACCCAGTGGGCTGTCACAGTCATATAGTCCTGAGTCTGCCCTGCTCCACTTGTCCACATGTCCGTGGTTAAGTGGACATTGGGTACAACTGCATTTTTTAGGACACTGGTGAGTCTTTTTCTGAGGTCTGTGTACATTTTCGGTATCGCCTGCCTAGAGAAATGGAACCTAGATGGTATTTGGTACCGGGGACACAGTACCTCAATCAAGTCTATAGTTGGCTCTGCAGTAATGATGGATACCGGAACCACGTTTCTCACCGCCCTGGATGCCAAGGCCTCAGTTATCCGCTTTGCAGCAGGATGACTGCTGTGATATTTCATCTTCCTCGCAAAGGACTGTTGGACAGTCAATTGCTTGGTGGAAGTAGTAAAAGTCGTCTTACGACTTCCCCTCTGGGATGACCATCGACTCCCAGCAGCAACAACAGCAGCGCCAGCAGCAGTAGGCGTTACACGCAAGGATGCATCGGTGGAATCCCAGGCAGGAGAGGACTCGTCAGAATTGCCAGTGACATGGCCTGCAGGACTATTGGCATTCCTGGGGAAGGAGGAAATTGACACTGAGGGAGTTGGTGGGGTGGTTTGCGTGAGCTTGGTTACAAGAGGAAGGGATTTACTGGTCAGTGGACTGCTTCCGCTGTCGCCCAAAGTTTTTGAACTTGTCACTGACTTATGATGAATGCGCTGCAGGTGACGTATAAGGGAGGATGTTCCGGGGTGGTTAACGTCCTTACCCCTACTTATTACAGCTTGACAAAGGCAACACACGGCTTGACAAATGTTGTCCGCATTTCTGTTGAAATACTTCCACACCGAAGAGCTGATTTTTTTGGTATTTTCACCAGGCATGTCAATGGCCATATTCCTCCCACGGACAACAGGTGTCTCCCCGGGTGCCTGACTTAAACAAACCACCTCACCATCAGAATCCTCCTTGTCAATTTCCTCCCCAGCGCCAGCAACACCCATATCCTCCTCATCTTGGTGTACTTCAACACTGACATCTTCAATCTGACTATCAGGAACTGGACTGCGGGTGCTCCTTCCAGCACTTGCAGGGGGCGTGCAAATGGTGGAAGGCGCATGCTCTTCACGTCCAGTGTTGGGAAGGTCAGGCATCGCAACCGACACAATTGGACTCTCCTTGTGGATTTGTGATTTCGAAGAACGCACAGTTCTTTGCTGTGCTTTTGCCAGCTTAAGTCTTTTCATTTTTCTAGCGAGAGGCTGAGTGCTTCCATCCTCATGTGAAGCTGAACCACTAGCCATGAACATAGGCCAGGGCCTCAGCCGTTCCTTGCCACTCCGTGTGGTAAATGGCATATTGGCAAGTTTACGCTTCTCCTCCGACGATTTTATTTTAAATTTTTGAGTCCTTTTTTACTGATATTTTGTGTTTTGGATTTTACATGCTCTGTACTATGACATTGGGCATCGGCCTTGGCAGACGACGTTGATGGAATTTCATCGTCTCGGCCATGACTAGTGGCAGCAGCTTCAGCACGAGGTGGAAGTGGATCTTGATCTTTCCCTATTTTTGGAACCTCAACATTTTTGTTCTCCATATTTTAATAGGCACAACTAAAAGGCACCTCAGGTAAACAATGGAGATGGATGGATACTAGTATACTTATGGATGACGAGTGACTGACGACACAGAGGTAGCTACAGCCGTGGACTACCGTACTGCGTCTGCTAGTATAGAGATGATAATGATATAAAAAATATATATATATCACTACTGCAGGTATATATAATATAATGACGGACCTGCTGGACACTGTCAGCAGACTCCTAAACTACTAGTATGAAGAAGATAGAAAAAAAAAACCCACCACAGGTAGGTATACAATTATGGACGAGCACTGACGATACAGAGGTAGCTACAGCCGTGGACTACCGTACTGCGTCTGCTAGTATAGAGATGATAATGATATAAAAAATATATATATATCACTACTGCAGGTATATATAATATAATGACGGACCTGCTGGACACTGTCAGCAGACTCCTAAACTACTAGTATGAAGAAGATAGAAAAAAAAACCCCACCACAGGTAGGTATACAATTATAGACGAGCACTGACGACAGAGGTAGCTACAGCCGTGGACTACCGTACTGCGTCTGCTAGTATAGAGATGATAATGATATAAAAAATATATATATATCACTACTGCAGGTATATATAATATAATGACGGACCTGCTGGACACTGTCAGCAGACTCCTAAACTACTAGTATGAAGAAGATAGAAAAAAAAAACACCACAGGTAGGTATACAATTATGGACGAGCACTGACGACACAGAGGTAGCTACAGCCGTGGACTACCGTACTGCGTCTGCTAGTATAGAGATGATAATGATATAAAAAATATATATATATCACTACTGCAGGTATATATAATATAATGACGGACCTGCTGGACACTGTCAGCAGACTCCTAAACTACTAGTATGAAGAAGATAGAAAAAAAAACCCCACCACAGGTAGGTATACAATTATAGACGAGCACTGACGACACAGAGGTAGCTACAGCCGTGGACTACCGTACTGCGTCTGCTAGTATAGAGATGATAATGATATAAAAAATATATATATATCACTACTGCAGGTATATATAATATAATGACGGACCTGCTGGACACTGTCAGCAGACTCCTAAACTACTAGTATGAAGAAGATAGAAAAAAAAAACCACCACAGGTAGGTATACAATTATGGACGAGCACTGACGACACAGAGGTAGCTACAGCCGTGGACTACCGTACTGCGTCTGCTAGTATAGAGATGATAATGATATAAAATATATATATATATATATATCACTACTGCAGGTATATATAATATAATGACGGACCTGCTGGACACTGTCAGCAGACTCCTAAACTACTAGTATGAAGAAGATAGAAAAAAAAACCCCACCACAGGTAGGTATACAATTATGGACGAACACTGACGACACAGAGGTAGCTATAGCCGTGGACTACTGTACTGCGTCTGCTAGTATAGAGATGATAATGATATAAAAAATATATATATATCACTACTGCAGGTATATATAATATAATGATGGACCTGCTGGACACTGTCAGCAGACTCCTAAACTACTAGTATGAAGAAGATAGAAAAAAAAAACCACCACAGGTAGGTATACAATTATGGACGAGCACTGACGACACAGAGGTAGCTACAGCCGTGGACTACCGTACTGCATCTGCTAGTATAGAGATGATAATGATATAAAAAATATATATATATCACTATTACAGGTATATATAATATAATGACGGACCTGCTGGACACTGTCAGCAGACTCCTAAACTACTAGTATGAAGAAGATAGAAAAAAAAAACCCACCACAGGTAGGTATACAATTATGGACGAGCACTGACGACACAGAGGTAGCCACAGCCGTGGACTACCGTACTGCGTCTGCTAATATAGAGATGATAAAGATGATAGAGATGAACAAAAAAAATATAACACTACTGCAGGTAAATATTTATATAATATAATGAATGACGGACCTGCTGGACACTGTCAGCAGAATGCGTTTATAGAATAAAAAATAAAAACACCACAGGAGTGTTTAACTTTTTCAGGCAGACAATATACTGGTGGTCACTGGTCAGTCACACTGGCAGCAAAAGTGTGCACTGTACTCCTGCTATAACTGCACCCCAGTCTCCCCCACAATTCAGCTGTGTGAGCAGTAAGCACTCAGCACAGTCAGATATACATATAGATGATATTATCAATATCATGCAGCACACTGAGGCTGAGCACAGATATGGTATGTGACTGTGTATCGTTTTTTTTCAGGCAGAGAACGGATTATATTAAATAATAAATAAAACTGGTGGTGGTCAGTCACTAGTAACTATCAGCAAAACTCTGCACTCTGAGTACTCCTAATGCTCCCCAAAATTACTAAGTAATCAACTCAAGTGTCTCTATCTATTCTAACGGAGAGGACGCCAGCCACGTCCTCTCCCTATCAATCTCAATGCACGTGTGAAAATGGCGGCGACGCGCGGCTCCTTATATAGAATCCGAGTCTCGCGATAGAATACGAGCCTCGCGAGAATCCGACAGCGGGATGATGACGTTCGGGCGCGCTCGGGTTAGCCGAGCAAGGCGGGAAGATCCGAGTCTGCCTCGGACCCGTGTAAAAAGGCTGAAGTTCGGGGGGGTTCGGATTCCGAGGAACCGAACCCGCTCATCTCTACAAATTATGCCGCACAGTAACACAGTCTTATTCTCATTACACCACATAGTAGTGTCCCTTACACACATTAGCGTCCCTTATGCATAAAGCCCACAGTAGTAGCACCCCTAATATACATAATTCCCACAGCAATAGTGACACTTATACAATGCCCACAGGAGTAGTATGCCCACTGTAGTAGTAGTGCCCCATATGCAGAGCCCATAGTAGTGCTGTCCCTTATGCAGTGCCCCCAGCAGTAGTGCCCTTTATGTCCCCAGGAGTGATGCCCCTTATGAAGTGCCCAGGGGTGGATCCAGAAGAAAATGACAGGGGAAGTACCATGGAAGGGGCAAGTACATTTGTGTGCGGCTTCGGTGCATGCGCTTCCAGAAATGGGGTATGTCCCCACTACATGGGGCGTGGCTTCACAGGACAGGGAGAGAGTGACTTGCAGTAGCTGACAAGTAGAGTGACTGTCAGTGCGTGACAGCTAGTGGTTGATGGAGAGTGACAGGCAGTTTGTGACAGGGAGAGGGTGACAGGGAAAGTGATTGGCAGTGTGTGACGGGGAGGGTGACTGGCAGTGGGTGACACGCAGTGGGAGAGAGGGTGACTGGGAGAACGTGACTGGTAGTTTGTGACTGGGTATTCGGTGACAGGGAGAGGATGACAGGAAGTGGGAAACAGGGAGAGGGTGACAGGGAGAGTGACTGACAGTGGGTGATAGAGAGTGACTGACAGTGGGTGATAGACAGTGGGTGGCTGAGAGACTGACTGGCAGTGGGTGACAGGGAGAGTGACTGACAGTGGGTGATAGAGAGTGTCTGGCAGTGGGTGATAGAGAGTGTCTGGCAGTGGGCAGCGGAGAGAGTGACTGGCAATGGGTGATAAGGAGAGTGTGACATGCAGTGGGGGGATAGGGTGACAGGGAGAGGGTGAATGGCAGTGGGTGACAGGGAGAGTGTCAGTGGGTGACAGCGAGAGGATGACTGGCAGTGGGTGACAGGGAGAGGGTGACTGACTGGCAGTGGGTGACTGACTGGCAGTGGGTGACAGGGAAACTGGCATTAGGTGACAGGGAGAGGGTGACATATGAGTCAGTGTAATGTGGGCCCCTATGACACATACAGCATAAATGGGGAGGGAAAGGGGCACACTTAAAAAAAAAAAGTTAAACATTTTTTATACAAAAAAGTCTGTCATCATCATGCATGATATAACACATTCACATAAAAAAACACACACACCTCACTGACTCACTCACCTTCCCTGGGATATCACAGGCAGATCCCTCTGGCCGGAGTTCTATTATGCACAGTGATGTGAGGCTGGGGTGAGCAGAGGATAAGTCTCCAACAGCACAGAGCCCACTCCCGTGGACTCCAGTATGCTCCCCAGCATGACAGTCCACGGCTCCGGGCACACAACACCACCCCACTGTATTGTGGCAGCAGGCAGCCGCCGGGCCTTCTGGGTCTACCGCGGCTCCGGGAGTGAGTTTGCGTACACACCTAGCCTGCTACATTAGCAGTATCGTGGCAGCAGGCAGCCGCCGTCCTCCGGGGACAACTTCCCTAGTGCCCTCCGGCTCTATCAGGAGGAGATTGCAGCAGAGTTGTGGCTGCTGCTCTCCAATTAAAAAAAGAAAAACTGCCACAAATGACGGGGGGGGGGGGGGGGGGGCACGGGCCCGAGTCCCCCCCCCCCCCCCCTTCCCTGGATCCGCCACTGGAAGTGCCCCCTATGCAATACTCTCATTAGTAGTGCCCCCAGTAGTAATGTCCCATGTAGTATTGCCCCCAGTAGTAATGCCCCTGTAGTATTGCCCCCTGAAGTAATTCCCCCAGAAGTAATTCCCCCTGTAGTAGTTCCCCAGTGGTAATGCACCATGTAGTATTGCCCCATGTAGTTATGCCCCCATGTAGTACTGCCCCCAGTAGTTATGCGCCAAGTAGTAGTGCCACCAGTGGTAATGCCCTGTTTAATATTGCCCCCAGTAGTATTGCCCCAGTATAGTAATGCCCCCAGTAGATACACACACACACACACACACACACACACACAAAACAATACTTACCTTAAGCCGCACTCCTGCGTCGGACAGCTGCTGTCCATTTGGCACCTGGTCCTTGGAACTTTGACATCTCTCCCATAGTGCACACTGCCAGAACCGGAAGCTGGAGCTTAAGAGTAAGTTCCTGCCTCCGGCTGTCGCTGTCGGGAAGGAGCTATGCGCCCGCTGGTAACAATATCTCAGCGGGCGCCTTGCATTTCCCTGCAGCCTGACTTCTTGTGTTAGGTGAGCCGGAGGAGGTGGAACTGTTTCCGTCTCCAAATGGAACTGGCGGAACACAGTTCAGCCCTGTTCCAGCTCACTTTAACCCCCTGCAGGGACGGGGCCATGTATGCATTGCAGGATACATGCAGCTTTGCACCAATAGCATATGTGTCAGGATTACGGCAAGCATACATCATCACCCATGGCCTTAAACATTGTTTTGCTTGCATGTGATTAGGATTCAATAAAACTTTAAAAAAAACTCTTTAACAGAACAGGGACAACTCTCCATTTTGAGTACAAAGAATACCAAAATTCCTACAACACACAGACAGTAACATAATATAGGGCCTAATTCAGACCTGATCGTAGATGTGTGAAAAAACGCACATCTATGATCAATTTCTTTGAAATGCGGGGGGGGGTGCCCAGCACAGAGCAAATCCGCCCCGCATGCCGGATCCTGCTTCCCTGAACACATGCAAAAGCATTATACGGCGGTGATCCTTTTGCATGTTTCAAGTAGCCCTCTGCCTGTGCAGCCTAGCTGCAAAGGCAGATGGCTACCCCCCATGTTAAGGGTCGCAGCTGCTGTGTGTGATGTCACGAAGCTGCTGCGGCCCACCCCGCAAATGATCCAGACACACCTGCATTGTCCAAACCATGCCCTAAAATGGAGCATCGACGCCCACAAACCACGGCGCCAATGCCCCCCTCCAGATCTTAAACTGCGTTCTGAAGAGAATTCAGTTTAGAACCTTGCATTTACACATACACAGGGGCGGATCAAGAAAAAAATGATAGGGGGAGCACCATGAAAGGGGCAAGTACATTTGCGTGCGGCTTCGGTGCATGTGAGGTGGCGCTTCTTATACAATGCCCACAGTTGTAGCGCTCATTATGCAATGTCCACCGTACTGGGAGTGCCCCTTATATAGACCCCATAGTAGTGGTGCCCCTTATGCAATGCCCGTATTGCCCCCAGTAGTAATGTTGCCTGTAGTAATGCCCGCAGTCATTTAGTGCCCTAGTAGTTATGCCCCCAGTGGTAATGCCCCTGCAGTTATGACCCCAGTAGTTTACCCCCCCCCCCTTTAGTTTAGCCTCCCAGTGGTAATGCCCCCAGTAGTTTGCTTGCTTGTAGTTTAGCCACCAGTAGTAATGCCCCCCTGTAGTTTGCCCCATTGTAGTTTAGCCCCTGTAGTTATGCCCCCCTTGTAGTTTAGCCTCCAGTAGTAATGCCCCCACAGTGCCAGATCCAAAAATGCCCCTACAGTGCCAGATCCAAAAATGCCCCCACAGTGTCAGGTATACAAATGCCCCCACAGTGCCAGGTAAACAATTGCCCCCACAGTGCCAGGTATACAAATGCTCCACAGTGCCAGGTATACAATTGCCCTCACAGTGCCAGCTATACAAATGCCCCCACAGCAGGTATACAAATGCCCCCACAGCAGGTATACAAATGCCCCCACAGCAGTGCTGCAGCTGCTTACCGCTGCTGCTGCTTCTCCGCCTGGCTCTGAGGGTGTCAGGAGGAGAGCGTGGCTATGTCTGGTACCGGGGGCGGCGGCGTGTAGGACTTCAAACTAGCCGCCGGTTCGTGAGCCAATCAGAGCTCGCGGACCAGCAGCGGCGGCTCCTGATTGGCTGCCGGTCCGCAAGCTCTGATTGGCTCACGAACCGGCGGCTGGTTTGAAGTCCGCTACACGCCGCCAGACATAGCCGCGCTCTCCTCCTGACAGCTGAGACGCGCTGCCGCCGGACTGAGCGGCAGCGTGTCTCAGTGACACAAGCGGGGACGGATGGATGGGGGACGGAGGCCACAAATGACAGGGGGGCACGGGCCTGAGTGCCCCCCCCCTGGATCCGCCACTGCACATACAGGCATACGCACATGCACAGATGTGCAGAAATTGCATCATAGCGATTTTAGCACATCTGCAACAGGGTCTTAATCGGCCCCATTTGCACAAGCAATGAAGGAGCACCTAAAAGCTTCAACAATGAAAGTGAAATCAGTCAGCAAGAAGCAGTTAGGTGGTGTTGATGACTGTCATCATGGCTTATCTACTCTCCTGGAAACTCTACATTTTTGGGTAACCACAAGGCTACCAGAAGAGTGGGTAGTTCTCCTGTATCCTGGGGGCCTAATTCAGACCTGATCGCTTGCTAGTTTTTTTTTGCAGTCCAGCGTTCACATAGTCGCTGCCCACCGGGGACTGTATTTCAACTGTGCAAGTGTGAGATCGCATGTGCAGCCGAGCGGTACAAAAAAACTTTGTGCAGTTTCTGAGTTGTTCAGAACTTACTCAGCCGCTGTGATCACTTCAGCCTGTCCGGGGCCGGAATTGACGTCAGACACCCGTCCTGCAAACGCTTGGACATGCCTGCGTTTTTCCAACCACTACCTGAAAATGGTCAGTTACCACCCACAAACTCCCTCTTCCTGTCAATCTCCTTGCGATCGGCTGTGCGAATGGATTCTTCGTAAAACCCATCGCACAGCAACGATCTACTGTACCTGTGCGATGCACCTGCGCATTGCGGTGCACACACATTCCCAGTTCTGACCTGATTGCAGCGCTACAAAAAACGCTAGCGAGCGATCAGGTCTGAATTTCCCCCCGTCCAATCTCTAGTGAAGTTGGCAAGATGGGGAGAATAATACCAGGATTATTGGAATTGCATGTTCCTACTTCGTAGATGCTTGATTCACTGCATTTTGACGCAAAGTTTCTGACCCTGCCTCCATCAGCTGCCATCTGCATCTTCTCTCCATGTTTAGAACTGCCCAGAGGCCTATCAATAATGAGTGCATTGTGTCCAGTGCCTGAGTCTGCTCACCCTGCACCCATTTACTATTCCTTCCTTTCCATCACTTCTGCACCTCACCAATGTTTCCAATTCCATTTTCCCGGAGATATGCGTATGTACAGTAGACTCTGGCACAGTGCTAAAACCTTCTCCGCATATGTGCAGTTGCAAGGGGGAGATCCACATGGACACTGTACAATAGCTCCCTCCTGTAACAAATATACGTTATGGTAAGAACTTACCGTTGATAACGGTATTTCTCCTAAGTCCGCAGGTTCCACAGGATAACAATGGGATATGATGGAGCGTCAGCGGATTGGCACCAATCGATCAAAGCTTTCTGGCCTCCCAGGATGCAACGGGCCCGTCCATATATCCCCGCCCACTGGCTCAGGCAAATCAGTTGTATTCCAAAGCAAGAAGGCAGGAGCATCATGTAGAGCACTAATCAGGCGAGAAGAACACACATGCACACCCTTCCGTACAAGAATGAAGAGGTTAGTGAGTAAAAGGATCCTCAAATCAGGTGTGTCAGGGTGGGATCCCTGTGGAACCTGTGGACTTAGGAGAAATACCGTTACAGTGGGGTTCGAAAGTTTGGGCACCCCAGGCAAAAATTCATTTTAATGTGCAAAAAGAAGCCAAGGAGAAATGGAAAAATCTCCAAAAGGCATCAAATTACAGATTAGACATTCTTATAACATGTCAAAAAAGTTTGATTTTATTTCCATCATTTACACTATCAAAAGAACAGAAAACAAAAAATGGCGTCTGCAAAAGTTTGGGCACCCTGCAGAGTTAATACCTTGTACTGCCACCTTTGGCAAGTATCACAGCTTGTAAACGCTTTTTGTAGCCAGCCAAGAGTCTTTCAATTCTTGTTTGAGGTATCTTCGCCCATTCTTCCTTACAAATGTCTTCCAGTTCTTTGAGATTCCTGGGCTGTCTGTGACGCACTGCTCTTTTAAGGTCTATCCATAGATTTTCAATTATGTTGAGGTCAGGAGATTGTGAAGTCCATGGCAAAACCTTCAGTTTACGTCTCTTGATGTAATCCACCGTGGATTTTGAGGTGTGTTTAGGATCATTATCCATTTGTAGAAGCCAGCCTCTCTTTAACTTCATCTTTTTCACAGATGGCATCAAGTTAACGCCCAAAATTTGCTGGAATCTTATTGAATCCATTTTTCCTTTTACTCGTGAAATGTTCCCTGTGCCACTGGCTGCAATACAACCCCAAAGCATGATTGATCCACCCCCATGCTTAACAGTTGGACAGAGGTTCTTTTCATTAAATTCTGTGCCCTTCCTTCTCCAAACGTACCTTTGCTCATTCCGGCCAAAAAGTTCTATTTTAACCTCATCGGTCCACAGAACTTTATTCCAAAATGCATCAGGCTTGTCTATATGTTCATTTGCAAACTTCATACGCAGATTTTTGTGGTGAGGACGTAGAAGAGGTTTTCTTCTGATGACTCTTCCATGAAGACCATATTTGTACAAGTATCTCTTTATAGTGGAATAGTGTACCACAACTCCAGTATCTGCCAGATCTTCCTGGAGGGATCGTGCAGTCAAACGTGGATTGCTTTTCTCACAATCCTGCGAGCTGTTCTGTCTGATATTTTTCTTGGTCTTCCAGATCTTGCTTTAACTTCCACTGTTCCTTATGACTGCCATTTCTTAATTACATTCCGAACAGAGGATATGGGCATCTGATAACGCTTTGCTATCTTCTTATAGCCTTCTCCTGCTTTGTGAGCGTCAACTATTCTCAGTTTCAGTGTTCTACACAACTGCTTAGAGGAACCCATGGTGCTGATTGTTGGAGCAAGGTCAGATGAGTCTGGGCTTTTAAAACATTTGAGATTGACATCACCTGGTCTTTCCAGACGATGATTGAGAACAATCCATGACACTGCCAGGTCTCAGCTGTCCAAAGGGGGCAGTACAAGGTATTAACTCTGCAGGGTGCCCAAACTTTTGCAGACACCATTTTTTGTTTTCTGTTCTTTTGATAGTGTAAATGATGGAAATAAATTCAAACTTTTTTTGACATGTTATAAGAATGTCTAATCTGTAATTTGATGCCTTTTGGAGATTTTTCCATCTTTCATTGGCTTCTTTTTGCACATTAAAATGAATTTTTGCCTGGGGTGCCCAAACTTTCGATCCCCACTGTATCAACGGTAAGTTCTTACCATAACGTATATTTCTCCGGCAGGGTCCACAGGTTATCCACAGGATAACAATGGGATTTCCCAAAGCAGTTTAGAGGTGGGGATGCTCCTGATGTACAGTAGAATCCTTCGCCCGAATTCAGCATTGTGAGAGGCAAAGGTATTCAAGGCATAATGTCTAATGAATGTGTATATGGAAGCCATATGGCTGCCTTACATACCTGTTCTGTTTAAGCACCACATTGTGCTTGTCAAAAGGACCTATCTTACAAGTAGAATGAACAGAGACATTAGCCAGAATAGGGAGATCAGCTTAGAGAATATGCTTCTGAAATCGTCATCTGAAGCTATCTTTTCCAGCATCTGTTTACCAGCAGGCCATCCTCTTTTGTGAAATCCATAGAGAAAAAGAGAATCTGCTTTTCTGATGGCACTGGTACAATCCACGTAGATCCCTATTGCACGGCTCACGTTCAGCGATGCATCTCCCGCAGAAGGGGCCAGAACCTGAAAGGCCGGGACAACCCTTTCTTCGTTAAGGTGGAACTTAGTCATCACCTTGGGAAGATACCCAGATCTAGCTCTGAGAACTGGTTTATCTGGATAAAAACCTCAGAAATGCAGAACAATATGACAATGCCTCCCAAGTCTGATATTCCTCTAGCTGACTCCGTAGTCAGTAGGAAAATCATTTATGATCCATTTAAATAAGTGGTTCAAAAATGGGCAACTTGAAGGGCTTTGAGGACTAACACAAGTCCCGGGCACTGCAGGAGGAAAAACCAGAAGCTGAATGTGCGGCATACCCTGGTAAAAAAATACGCACATCATGTAAGTTGGTCATTTACTTTTGGAACCCTACAGTCAATGCCGACCCTTGCTCTTTCTAGGAAGCCACCTTCAATCCCTTATCCATTTGGGCTTGAAAGAATGTTAAGACCCCGGAACTCTGAAAGATTTAGGGTCCAACCTTCTTTCACTGCACCCATGAATATAGGCTTGCCATATTTGGTGATAAAGGCGAGCTTAAGGAAGGTTTCCTTGCTCTAAACACTGTTTGAATCACTTGTTGAAAATATCCTCTTGACTTCAGGATAGGGGCTTCAAGGCCACGCTGTCAAAAACAGTTGCTCCAGATGTTTGTGATAACCATGACCCTGCGTTAGTAGGTGTGGACGTTGAGGGAGCAGAAGTAGAGCATCTATTGCCATTCTCTGCTGGTCTTCCTGTTTTAACTTTCTCACCAACCTGGGTAATAGGGTAATTAGAGGAAAACCCATCCGCCAGACAAAGGTCCCATCTCACCGATAAGGCATCCACAAAGATCGCCCTGGGATCCTTTGTTCTTGATCTGTATGTGAGCACTTTGTTTTTCAAACAAGACGCTGTGAGATATATTTCTGGTAAGCATTTCTTGTTTACTAGAGTCCGGAAGATCTCTGGGTGTAGTGCCCATTCACTTCCCTGAATGGTGAGTCGACTTGAGAAGTCCGCTTCCCCGTTTAGGATTCCCGGAATGAGAACGGCGGACAAGGTTGGATGATGTAGTTCTGTCCACTTAGGTATGTGGCTTACCTTCTTCATTACTCTTCGGCTGAGAGTTCCTCCCTGTTGTTGAGGTACACTACTACCGTCGCATTGTATGAGCGGAACTGGACTGGTTCTCCCTGAAGACTGTCCCGTGCTTACACTGGTGCCCTGTATATGGCCCGAGGTTCCAACCTTTATTGGTAGATACCTTTCTTCTTTGGGAACACAATCTTCCTGACACTGATCCCCAGTGTCAGAATCTTCCCAATCTGATATCAAAAGGATTTCCCTTTGTCCAGCTGGGATGTCTGCAGCCACCAGGCTAACAACCTTCTTGCTATTATCGTAAGTACCATAGTTCATCTTTATTATCTGATGCCATCTGTTAATACCTACAACACCTTGTATTCCTAGCTGGCCCCTCCAGGTACCAACCAGGCCAACACTGCTGATATTCCATGATCCGATCCGGGCATATCCAGTCTGGTGTGACTGTAGATTCTATTTGGTAAGAATCAGACGCTGCAGAGACCTAGAGTGGAATTGTGCATACTCCCTCCTGTCTATGCAGATACCATCAAACCCATCACCCGCATTGCTGCGTGAATGGATACCGTTTGACTGTGTGGCAAGTCTTGAATCCTATGCTGAACCCTGGATATCTTGTATCTTGTTGCGAGGTAAAAATTACTCTCTGTAGACCTGATCCAGTACAGCCCCCAAGTGAGTCATCCGGTGTGACGGAACTGTAGATGATTTTTCCAAGTTATGAGTCACTTGCCTCTGCAACATGTTATTGTCTGTTGCAGATGACAAAAGAGCAGTCTCTGTGACTGTGTCTAGGTATGGGAAAATCCTCAACCCCCGCTGGCGGAGATAAGTTGTCATTACCCCCATATATTTGGTAAATACTCTGGGGATTGTGGCTAACCCAAAGGGTAAGAGCTAGAACGGAAAATGCTTGTTTGGAGGATAGCAAACCTTGGATAACACTGATGGACAGTGGTATAGGAACATGTAGGTAAGCATCATGTATATCCAGGGATACCATAAAACCCCTGGCTCCATGCCACACATAAGGAACATAATGATTCTATGTGCAACCAAGGTTCCAAATGTATTAGTTCAGCATTTTAGGATGGAGCATGGGCCGAAATGACACATTTGGCTTCCGATTAAAACCAAGTTAGATTAAATTCTTGCTCCATTGGCTCCTCAGCCAAGCATATACACCATATGTCTGAACCTGCGGTTCCTCTCGTACTGAGCAAGATTACTATGGCGACAACAATTGTCGCGCTTAGGGGGGATTCTGACTTAGAGGCGTTCAGTCATAATCCCACAGATGGCAGACTTTTTTAAAGGTGAAAGCATAAACTAGAGATACCGTGATCTGTGTGAACTGAAGAAGTCAGCCACCCAGCCTGGGTCTCCCAGGCAGATGCCCACACCATCAGACTGATGGTTTATTTTTCTACAGCACCTGGTATTTCCAGATGGTTTCCCATACAAGTACTAACCAGGCCCAACACTGCTTAGTTTCCAAAAATCAGCTGATATTGGACCTATCCAGTGTGGTGTAGCTGTAGATCTTCTGGTAGGCCAATGCTTTCCCGACTGAAATGCGGAAATTTTAGGTTTGAAACTGTATGTGGAAGTAACCTGACCTTCTTGGAGTCTGCTTCTGACTCCAGAATATCTGTCAATTCTTACCAAAAATATTTTTTTTCCGAAAAAGACAATGATTCCAAAACCTTCCTAGATTCTGAATCAGCTTCCACGTACCCAGCTAAACTGCTCTACGAGCAGGTATAGTTGATGCCCTGGAGTAAATATTTTGCCCATATCCAATGCTTCCAGGAACATTGCGTTTTTTTTATATGAGCTATATGAGATCTTTGCTTTATTGAGAAATCTCCTTCCAATGCATCAGCCCAGGCAACCACTGCCTTCGTCATTCCAGCCGAAGCCAAGACTTGGCCTTATGACTGCCCTAAACAGAAGAATAAATGGTTTTTCTGGGACCCATCTCCTATTTGTGATGTTGAAAGCAAAGATAATGTAGATTATTTTGCATCTACTTTAGGAGCCACCCTTTTTTAAACAATTCCCAGCTGGAAGAAGATAATCTTCCATGATTTCTGTCAGCTGATCTGACCCTGGAAACTCAGGTTATGGGATGTTTAAACACAGGTTTTTATTTTTTAACACAGGCTCTGCTGTATCCTCTAACGATAGAATGGCTTCATTGCCTTCATAAACTCAGCTAAATTCCAGAGCTGAGACCTATCTCTTTTTCATAGAAGTAGAATAAATTGGGCTTTCATCTTGTGATGAATCTGAACAATGGCCCTCATTCCGAGTTGTTCGCTCGCAAGCTGCTTTTAGCAGCATTGCACACGCTAAGCCGCCGCCTACTGGGAGTGAATCTTAGCTTAGCAGAATTGCGAACGAAAGATTCTCAAAATTGCGAATAGAAATTTCTAAGCAGTTTCTGAGTAGCTCGATACTTACTCTGCCACTGCGATCAGTTCAGTCAGTTTCGTTCCTGGTTTGACGTCACAAACACACCCAGCGTTCGCCCAGACACTCCCCCGTTTTTCCAGCCACTCCCGCGTTTTTCCCAGAAACGGCAGCGTTTTTTCACACACACCCATAAAACGGCCAGTTCTGCCCAGAAACACCCACTTCCTGTCAATCACACTCCGATCACCAGAACGAAGAAAAAACCTCGTAATGCCGTGAGTAAAATACCAAACTTCTTAGCAAATTTACTTGGCGCAGCCGCAGTGCGAACATTGCGCATGCGCAGTTTGCGGAAAAAATGCTGCGATGCGATGAAAAATAACGAGCGAACAACACGGAATGAGGGCCAATGTGTAGCCTGTGAGGGTGAAGATTTACTTACCACCGGTTCTGAGAAGCTGTTACTAGGAGTGATACACCATAGGTGGATCTGCATATAAGGGCTAATAGTGTAACCCTATCACTTGTACCGAATTTTGGGGGAATTATGCATTCAATTTATTGGATCAAGTCTGTCCAAAGATAATACACTTGTAACCGCCTCTGCCTTGTATTTTTGCTGAGCTAAAACATTATGCACACACACAAGCCATCATGAACAGATCATGAGAGGAAAATACAGCTTTGCAAAACAAACATGGTATGAGTGTCCTTACCATTGCAGCACTTATACATGATAAATAATCAGCACTTTCACAGTGTACTACACAATTTTGTGACTGTAATCACTTTAACCTTTTTTTTCTTTAAAATGATATCCTTCCGACCCTACCATGCACTAGCATTGAGGATCTGCAAAACAAACTGACAGACATATAGTCAGCATCATACTAGCAGTCAGTCACATGTTATACATTAGTATAACAAGCAAATATGAGTACATCATCAACTACAATAACATTTTAAGTATGTAAGAGAACACATTTACTGAATCATGTTTAAAAGATCTAACGTATTCAGACACAATGCAAAAGAAACAACAGTAATGGTATACAGACTCATATGCAATATGCACTTATCTACTGTAACTATTCGTACTCAAAAGGTAGATAGAGATTTAGTGCTGTATTACCAGTACTCAGTAGAGTGGGATACAGGGAGACTCACCCCGCTTCCAAGATCGATCATACTTTAGCGAACGCTGAGTGGATCCAGATGCTACTAGTGTACACTGCCGCTCCCTGAACCTAGTGAACACAGACGCTCCAGTCACACAGCCGACTATGCTGCGACCGGGCCCCCTCGTGGTAGCGTCTGAGACGGAAGCGAGGAAACAGTTCATGGCGGGAGGCTCGGTGGAAACTGGTCATGAACCGGGGGGAGGGGTGACCAGGAGAGCGTCTGATATGCTGACATCAACCCTAGGGATCGCGGCCTCATGCTATTCCTGGAACCTATGATCCCTAAGGCCTAGCGCTGGAGCACCCGTGGTGGCGGCGCATCAGCTACTGTTTGGTAGTCTCCTTCCTAAAACAGTGTGGCTGTGTCCGTATTCCCCTTCTAAGCAGAACCGATGCCATATCTTCTCCCCGTACTCCGGCCACAGCCTAGTAACGTCTGATGGACCTGCTAGTATATCCGACACAGACGCCCGCCGAAACAGCACTGTACTAGTGGGTAAGCATTGTCGCGACCCGGCGGAGAGTTGTTGAAGCGACATTTTCTAATATGCGTATAAGACGCTGTTTAGAAAGATCACTCAACAAAATAGTAAGACTATAAAAATAAAATAAGAAAGCTTAGGGCTGCTAAAAAACAGCAGCCCTCTGACCATGGTCCGGCTCCTGCCGCACCAAACAAAAAACTGATTTGCCTTAGCCAGTGGGCGGGGATATATGGAAGGGCCTATTGCATCCTGGGAGGCCAGAAAGCTTTCATCGATTGGTGCCAATCCGCTGACGCTCCATCATATCCCATTGTTATCCTGTGGATAACCTGTTGACCCTGCCAGAGAAAGCACTTATTAGATGGAGTCTATGTTAGTTCACCCCTTCATTCCCCGGTCCCGCCTCTCCAGGAGCAAACAGGGACAAGTGTCAGATTTGCGCAATTCTGCATATGCACATTTGTGGCCTCCTATTTGAGCTTCTTCAAAAACATTTTTTTTGCACATGCCCAGTCTTTTCTACTTAAACTGTACCGCAAAATATTTGCCTTGTTCATCACCTGACCATAAAAGTTAGTATATTTTGCCAGCAGAATTCATTCTAAGTCCTACCCCAACTACACCACACCATACAAAAGAATAAATTGATTGTCATCATTCTACTCGTATCCATGGACCAAGGGCATAGCTACCATAGGTGCAGGGAGTGCAGCTGCTATGGGGCCCTGGCTGCCTCCGGGGCTCTGCACTCTTCCTGCACCTATTTGTGCTGCTTTTTATTTAACTTCTCTCCTGGCCTCTCCGTCTCTCCTCACAGTCAGATGCTGGGAGGAAGTGCGGCTGTGATGCAGGGACGTCCCCAGGCCACAGCCCTGCCTCCTTCCTGTTTAAGACAGTGAGGAGAGAGAACAGAGCAAGGCCGGGGCGATCCTGCAGAGCAGCCAGCACGGGGCATTGAAGGTGAGCGCCTGAGATCATGCAACTCCACCTGCTATCTGTCCATCAGGGGAAAGAGGTTGAGGGACTGAGCCCTAAGTAGTCTGGGGAGGAAGGGAGGGGGGGTGCGCTGGGGGCCCCGCGGAAATTGTGCTAAGGTGCCCCCAAAGGTGTAGCTACGCAACCTGCCATGGACTATAAATTCTGAGAAATACAAGTCTACAAATACAGTACCGGAAGGCAGTCCATGGCAGAGCAAAGCAATGGCTTAAGTTTGTATCGTTGGACCTTTGCACCACTTTGAAACGCATTTTCAAATGAAATTGTGCTGCAACTTCACTAATCTCTAGGCTCAAGATATATTTATGAGAGAGCAATTTATCAACCTAAGCAGTCTTGGGGAGTAACAGATAACAAGTTCACAAATATCCTTAAATATAAGATTTTAGTGCATGATTCAGAGTTGTACGCCACTACAATAGCAACTGCGATTTGTATGCTAAGGATGAGCAAAATTATGCTAAATGTGTATTGAGACGCCCACCCATTGCTTTGCTACTCCTGGCAACTGTGTACAAGTTCACATTTACCATGGCAGATCCTTCAGTTATTGAAGATATGGGTAGACATCTTGCAGCACAGCATGGCCGCTGAATCTGAAACGCAAGAGGCCTGTTCACTGCATATAGGCTCATAGTAGCTGAATTTGCCATGCCCCAAAAACAATTGCAACACCTTTGCGTTTTTTCCATCATTCCCTGTAACCACCCCAAATGGTCCCTGACTTTGCGAATAAATCATTACTGCGAGTGATACTGCCAAGATACCTTAGCACGTGCTCAGGGCCTAATTCAGACCTGATCACAACAGCTAACATTTTCTCTAATGGGCAAAACCATGTGCACTGCGGGGGGGGGGGGGGGGCAGATACAACATGTGTACAGAGAGTTAAATTTGGTTGGGGTGTGTTCAAACTGAAATCTAAATTGCAGTGTAAAAATAAAACAGACAGTATTTACCCTGCACAGAAGCAATATAACCCACCCAAATCTAACTCTCTCTGCACATGTTATACCTGAGCCCCCCCCCTCTCTTCATTGCACATGGTTTTGTCCATTAGAGAAAGATTTTTGCTTTTGTGATCAGGTCTTATTTAGGCACCAAGTGCAACACTGTGCATTCATAGTTGGCAGATAATCGCTCAACTGCGCAAACATTGGCATTGCATTCATCTCTGAATCAGGCCCCTAGTTCGTTTCTAGTCTTTAAATTTGGACAAAAACTTTGCTATAAATATGTAATGGAAGCAAAATGAGCTCAACCACAGCCATCTTCTTACAGTATCATCTGGTTATAACTGTTATAAATCTTTATAGCATTTTTCCTAAATCTGTTTTCTCAGTTGACCGTAAATATTTGCCACCGCCTGCAAGTAAAGAAAATCTGAAAGCAATGCATTAAAGTGGTTATTTTTTTAGCATCTCAGAGCTATCTAGTAAATAACATTTTCTCTAGTAAAGAACCACTGATCTTCAGACTTGCCATGTGCATCCAATCGAAAAATGCATCAAAAGTATTAAAATAACTATAGACAGAAAAATTTGGAAGGAAACATTAAAGCTTGTGTGTGCAGAGGCCAAGCTGGGGGCATCATCTCACAGTTGAAGAATGTTTTACATCAAAGATATTCCCAAAAATGGCACACACCCTTTCATGCTTTGGAAGCAGGGGGTTTAATCACCACTGCAAATTAAACCACAGTCATGCTTTCACTTCCCTTTCTGTGCATTTTACAAACTTCAAAGTCAACGTTAGCTGGCTCTGATACCCATCATGCACCTGCCCAAGAAGAAGTACAGACAGGGAATGCTTTCTGGAGCATTTTATTTTCCATCCTATCCTTTGAAAAATTGCAGCCTTTGAGGTTAAATACACAGGCACAAAATTGTTAGTAGTAGTAGTAGTAGTAGTAGTAGTAGTAGTAGTAAAAGATAAGCCTGAATTTTCCAAAATGTTCTCTATTACATTCCTTGTGATTTGCAATACTTTTTTACAGTTGACAAAAACATTAAAAAATATACTGTAAATAAAAACTACTGTATGCACCAATTATTTTATTAAATGATGCAGACAGCTAATTATCAAAGGAACTCAGTATAGGCAGGGCTATATTTCCACTGGAACGCTCCTGAACGCCGTTCCTGAAGGTCATGTGAAGAATGACGTCATCCGGAATGGAATTCCAGAAAAGCATATTAAGTTTTAGTTTTAAGAATAATTAATCATTACAAAGCCCAGGTCAGCGCAGTTTGCGCTAGTGGAAGCGATGCCTGCTGTTTACTGCTGTAGTGCTACTGACTCTTCCGGCTGCCATTTTGCGGAATCTGGCCGGCTGCTCAGAGTACTGACTCCTGATAGAGGGGTCTATTCATGATGCAGTGAAAAGTGGGGAGAAGTGAACCAGTGGAGAAGTTGCCCATGGCAACCAATCAGCATTGATGTAACATTTATAATTTGCATACTATACAATTGTACGGTACAGCTGATTGGTTGCCATGGGCAACTTCTCCACAGGCTCACGTCTCCAATCTTTTTACTGCTTCATGAATAAACCCCATAAACTTGTGAGGACTCTGAACCCCCAGCTATATGCCACAAGATGGTGGGCGCCCTCCCTCAATCTTCTGATAGCCTCTTTGGCCAAACAGCATTATTTTATTGCCCCAGGCACCCCAGCAGTGTAAGCTGCTTAGAGGCTATAGAGGATGCTGGGTCAGGAGTGATAGGGGCATGTCAGCCGTATGTAGAAAATTAGAAATGCAGGGGAATATAGAGACTTGGTAGCGTCTAGTTTACCTTCGTGGAGATGACCTTTCCCATAACCCCCTGGGTCCATGTCACAATCTATTTGGAATAGTAAAGTGTGGCGAGCGGAGCGAGATACCGAGCCCGAAGCGAGCCCGCGAGGGTCCAATGCTGCATAGAAAAAAAAATTACCCCAAACGAATGGAGAACAAAGAAAACATTTAGGTGCTGTAAGGGCGGAAGTTCTCTCCTGCCCTCTCGTTTTGTCACTTCCAGGTCCTGAGCACGAAGGTAACAAAGACACAACCACAGAGACTTTTGGCTGTCAGGAGTTAGCACCTTAATCAGCAAGTCAGATTCCTCAGCTCAGCCTGAGACAAAAGTGTCAATCATCCAGGGCAGGGTCTCCTCCATCCAAATGGCCTGCCCACTGTTTTCCCGTGGAGAGTCTTCATGAGGAGAGATCCTGTCCTGGCTTGTTTGTATGAAGCAAGTTAAACAGTAAAAAATGTATAAATAAATAAAAAGCTGTAAAGCCAGCAAACATGAAAAATGTAAGTAGCCTGCTGCACTGGCGTATTTATAATGGGTGCAGTGTGTGAGGTGCACACAGGCCCTCGGGGTCCATGGAGGTCTACACCTCACACCCTGCACCCATTATTTGTAATACTTACCCTCTGGAGTCCTGCTGCGAAGCAGCAGACCTGCAGAAATCACTGGGAAAACGGTGCGTAGGGTTGCCACCTCCCGGAGACCTATGAATAATACAGGTTCTATGGCTGATTCAATTCAGGCATGCATTCCACCTGGTTTTAATCAGCCACAAACCCTGTGTAAATCACAGGTCTCCAGGATTAAAGGGATGATCTGGCAACCCTAACGGTGCGGCGTCATTTTCTAGATCTGCGCATGTGCTTTAGACTCTGGGACAGTGCTAGGGACTCTAGTGGCCAGAGTCACAGCGCTGCCACCGGCTAGAGAGGATGGGGCCCTTACGGAGCCTGCACACGGGCCTCCTCCTCTCTAGATACGCCCCTGGTCTGCTGCAGTTTTTACTCTGCAACAGAATTTATCAGGCAGCTGAAATGAAAAAATATAAAGCCTGCTCTGATTTTTTTTTTTTATCTCAATTTACCTCATTTACCTCTCTGCTAGTCCAACTGTACCTCTCTGCACTGCTAGTCCCACTGTAGCCCTCTGCTAGTCCCACTGTACCTCTGTGCTCTGCTAGTCCCACTGTAGCACTCTGCTAGTCCCACTGTACCTCTGCTCTGCTAGTCCCACTGTACATCTCTGCTGTTCTAGTACCACTGTACCTCTCTGATCTGCTAGTCCCACTATAGCCCTCTGCTAGTCCCACTGTACCTCTGTGCTCTGCTAGTCCCACTGCAGCCCTCTGCTAGTCCCACTGTACCTCTGTGCTCTGCTAGTCCCACTGTACCTCTCTGCCGTGCTAGTACCACTGTACCTCTCTGATCTGCTAGTCCCACTATAGCCCTCTGCTAGTCCCACTGTACCTCTGTGCTCTGCTAGTCCCACTGTAGCCCTCTGCTAGTCCCACTGTACCTCTCTGCTGTGCTAGTACCACTGTACCTCTCTGCTCTGCTAGTCCCACTGTAGCCCTCTGCTAGTCCCACTGTACCTCTGTGCTCTGCTAGTTCCACTGTAGCCCTCTGCTAATCCCATTGTACCTCTCTGCCCTGCTAATCTCATTGTACCTCTGTGCTCTACTAGTCCCACTGTACCTCTGTGCTCTGCTAGTCCCACTGTACCCCTCTACTAGTCCCACTGTACCTCTCTGCTGTGCTAGTACCACTGTACCTCTCTGCTCTGCTAGTCCCATTGTACCCCTCTGCTAGCCCCAATTTTCACCTTCTGCTAGTCCCACTGTACCTCTCTGCGCTGCTAGTCCCAGTTTTTCCCGCCAGACTCGGATTCCCAAAGAGAGGCTGAACATCAACTTCCTGCTGTTGATTTCTTGCGGGTTTTGGATTCTATAAAGGTTCCCGTGATCGGCACCATCTTCACTCTAGCTGTGGAGAGTGTACTGGACAGAGGTCTCCATCAGTACTGTGTATATGTGGGGTGTATCAGCCCAGGGGTGCTCTATCAGCTCTGCTGTATCAGCCCAGGGGTGCTCTTTGAGCTCTGCTGTATCAGTCCAGGGGTGCTCTTTGAGCTATACTGTATCAGTCCAGGGTGCTCTGTGAGCTCTACTGTATCAGTCCAGGGTGCTCTGTGAGCTCTACTGTATCAGTCCAGGGTGCTCTGTGAGCTCTACTGTATCAGTCCAGGGGTGCTCTTTGAGCTCTACTGTATCAGTCCAGGGTGCTCTGTGAGCTCTACTGTATCAGTCCAGGGGTGCTCTTTGAGCTCTGCTGTATGAGTCCAGGGGTGCTCTTTGAGCTCTGCTGTATGAGTCCAGGGGTGCTCTGTGAGCTCTACTGTATCAGTCCAGGGTGCTCTGTGAGCTCTACTGTATCAGTCCAGGGTGCTCTGTGAGCTCTACTGTATCAGTCCAGGGTGCTCTGTGAGCTCTACTGTATCAGTCCAGTGGTGCTCTTTGAGCTCTACTGTATCAGTCCAGGGTGCTCTGTGAGTTCTGCTGTATGAGTCCAGGGGTGCTCTGTGAGCTCTACTGTATCAGTCCAGGGGTGCTCTTTCAGCTCTACTGTATCAGTCCAGGGGTGCTCTTTCAGCTCTACTGTATCAGTCCAGGGTGCTCTTTGAGCTCTACTGTATCAGTCCAGGGTGCTCTGTGAGCTCTACTGTATCAGTCCAGGGTGCTCTGTGAGCTCTACTGTATCAGTCCAGGGGTGCTCTTTGAGCTCTGCTGTATGAGTCCAGGGGTGCTCTTCGAGCTCTGCTGTATGAGTCCAGGGGTGCTCTTTCAACTCTGCTGTATCAGTCCAGGGGTGCTCTGTGAGCTCTACTGTATCAGTCCAGGGTGCTCTGTGAGCTCTACTGTATCAGTCCAGGGGTGCTCTTTGAGCTCTGCTGTATGAGTCATGGGGTGCTCTTTGAGCTCTGCTGTATGAGTCCAGGGGTGCTCTGTGAGCTCTACTGTATCAGTCCAGGGTGCTCTGTGAGCTCTGCTGTATGAGTCCAGGGGTGCTCTGTGAGCTCTACTGTATCAGTCCAGGGGTGCTCTTTCAGCTCTACTGTATCAGTCCAGGGTGCTCTGTGAGCTCTACTATATCAGTCCAGGGGTGCTCTTTGAGCTCTGCTGTATGAGTCCAGGGGTGCTCTTTGAGCTCTGCTGTATGAGTCCAGGGGTGCTCTTTCAGCTCTGCTGTATGAGTCATGGGGTGCTCTTTCAACTCTGCTGTATCAGTCCAGGGGTGCTCTTTCAGCTCTGCTGTATGAGTCCAGGAGTGCTCTGTCAGATCTACTGTATCAGTCCAAAGCGTCACCCCATCCAGGGGCTAATCCCCAGTGTAAAATAAAAATAATAACAGCTAAAAACTTAAAAATATAGTTAGATTTTTTTTTTTATTTTTTTTATGCTGTACCCCAATTTTTATATAAGTAGTTTTAAGTACTATGACACTTTCGGTCAGATTGCAGTATATTATTATTTCGTACACATATTGTGCAACACTGTTGGTGAAGGTGGTACCACAGTAATATATTGTATTTCCTACTCATACACGTATTGTGCGACGCTGTTGGTATAGGTCAACTGCAGTGTGTGACTACCATTTCTGACTCATAAACGTATTGGGGAGAAGGGCTGTTGCTGACTTGAGCTCCCACCAAGCCCAACCAGCAATCCCGGGCCTAGGTAATTAGTACCTGCCCCCCTCCCTCGGCGTCACTGACTCCACCCAACGCACTAGAGTGGAGCTCATTTTGCCAATCCTGAGAGACGTTATTTACCGTATCGACTATTGTGTACATTGCCAAACAACGAGCGATGCGCAGCCCCACGGGTCATTAACGACCCTCACTGTTGGCCGTGCATTCAGCTCAATTTCAATTGTCATCCAAAAGCTGCATGCACGGCCTGTCCGCAGCATGACATCACTGAGCAATATCGTTTCCATAACGCTCAGTGTGTACGCACTGACAACGACCGCCCCGGTAGGGAAGGGAATACACTAGGCGACGTTGCACATAGAGAACATCGCCTAGTGTGTACTTACCTTTAGAATGATATGGCTGTCCTTGCGTATCTTCCTGCCCTTATGTTGTGCGAGCACGATAAATAGTATAGCAGTGCAGTATAGTATTGGGGACTGTAGGGATTATGGCCTAATTCAGATCTGATCGCAGCAGCAAATTTGTTAGCAAATGGGCAAAACCATGGGGGTAATTCCAAGTTGATCGCAGCAGGATTTTTGATAGCAATTGGGCAAAACCATGGGGGTCATTCCGAGTTGTTCGCTCGCAAGCTGCTTTTAGCAGCATTGCACACGCTAAGCCGCCGCCTACTGGGAGTGAATCTTAGCATATTAAAATTGCGAACGAAAGATTCTCAAAATTGCGATTACACACCTCTTAGCAGTTTCTGAGTAGCTCCAGACTTACTTGGCATCTGCGATCAGTTCAGTGCTTGTCGTTCCTGGTTTGACGTCATAAACACACCCAGCGTTCGCCCAGACACTCCTCCGTTTCTCCAGCCACTCCCGCGTTTTTCCCAGAAGCGGTAGCGTTTTTTCGCACACACCCATAAAACGGCCTATTTCCGCCCAGAAACACTCACTTCCTGTCAATCACACTCCGATCGCCTGAACGAAGAAAAAGCCGTGAGTAAAATACCTAACTGCATAGCAAATTTACTTGGCGCAGTCGCACTGCGGACATTGCGCATGCGCATTAGCGACTAATCGCTCCGTTGCGAAATAAAAATAACGACCGATCAACTCGGAATGACCCCCCATGTGCACTGCAGGGGAGGCAGATATAACATGTGCAGAAAGAGTTAGATTTGGGTGGGTTATTTTATTTCTGTGCAGGGTAAATACTGGCTGCTTTATTTTTACACTGCAAATTAGATTGCAGATTGAACACACCCCACCCAAATCTAACTCTCTCTGCACATGTTATATCTGCCAGTGGCGGTTCTTGCCACGGGCAAGCGGTACTTTTGCCCGGGGCGCCGCCTTCCGGAGGGCGCCGCACCAGGGCAAGATCCGCCACTGTGCCCCCCGTAGTGCCCTGCTGTGCCCCCCCCCCCGCTTTGAAGGGAACCAGACACGTAGCGTCTAGTTTCCCTTCATGGAGAGGACCTTAGTTGTGCGGTGCGCGATGACGTCATCGCGCACCGCACAGCAAAGGTCCTCTCCATGAAGGGAAACTAGACGCTACGGTCTAGTTTCCCTTCGTCTAGAGGACCTTTGCTGTGCGATGCGCGATGACGTCATCGCGCACCGCACAGCATAGTGGCACAGACACTAGGGGTCATAATTGACCTCTAGTGTCTATGCTGTTCTATGGGAGAGACGTAATAACGTCTCTCCCATAGATCGAAGAGAACAGAAGAGAGGAGGAGAGGAGAAGAGCGGCGCCGCCGGCGGAGGGGGTCTGGATCAGGAACGGGGATGGTAAGTATACTTTTTATTTATTTTTTCTTTCAGCGCGCTGACCACGCCCCCAATCGAAGCCACGCCCCCCATATTTTGCCCGGGGCGCCACAAATCATAGAACCGGCCCTGATATCTGCCTCCCCTGCAGTGCACATGGGTTTTGCCCAATTGCTAACAAAAATCCTGCTGCGATCAACTTGGAATTACCCCCCATGTGCACTGCAGGTGGGGCAGATATAACATGTGCAGAGAGACTTAGATTTGGGTGTGGTGTGTTCAAACTGAAATCTTAATTGCAGTGTAAAAATAAAGCAGCCAGTAATTACCCTGCACAGAAACAATATAACCCACCCAAATCGAACTCTCTTTGCACATGTTACATCTGCCCCCCCCCTGCAGTGCACATGGGGCCTAATTCAGACCTGATCGCTCACTAGCAGTTTTTTGCAGCGCTGCAATCAGATAGTCGCCGCCTACAGGGGAGTGTATTTTAGCTGTGCAAGTGTGTAAATTCATGTGCAGCCGAGCAGTACAAAAAGATCTTTTGCAGTTTCTGAGTAGCCCAGGACTTACTCAGCCGCTGCGATCACTTCATCCTGTCCGGGATCGGAATTCACGTCAGACACCTGCCCCGCAAACGCTTGGACATGCCTGCGTTTTTCCAACCACTCCCAGAAAACGGTCAGTTGACACTCACAAATGCCTTCTTTCTGTCAATCTTCTTATGATCAGTTGTGTGAATGGATTCTTCGTAAAACCCATCACACAGCAACGATCCGCTTTCTACCCAAGTGACGTGCCTGTGCATTGCAGTGCATACGCATGCGCAGTTCTGACCTGTTCGCAGCACTGCAAAAAATGCTAGCGAGCGATCAGGTCTGAATTACCCCCATAGTTTTGCCCATTTGCTAACAAATTTGCTGCTGTGATCAGATCTGAATTAGGCCCTATGTTTGCTTTGTTGGGTTATCTTAGTATAAGGCCCCCAGCCTACCTGTTGTGTTGGTTTCACCCAAACCAAGCTGGAGCCATTTTGGACTGGAGTGAATTGACACAAAATTGAGGTTCTGATATCAGGGATTAGGAAGTGCTAGAATAGAGGCTCTAACCATTGCCCTTGAAGTGCAGTATGTGCAGGACCAGCACTACCATTAGTTTCATTGTTTCTTCTTATGGGAAGAAGGATCAGGTAGTGAAGAGGGAATCCTTCAGCTCTTTCTGCATGCATGCTTGAACTTCGAAATAACAGCTGACCTAGTGATCTAATTGGTGGTAGCAAAAGTTTACATGGAGAGAGCTGAATGGTATATATTGAATTGCTCCAGTAGAATTATATCTGATGCTGCGTGTTGCAGTGAGTTAGATAATTAGTTAACTATGGAGGTTATAACAAAACAAAACCTTGACTAGACTAGTGTAGTGCATGTAGTGTAACACGCTTCTGGCTGCATTGATAATATAGCACATGGCAGTGCAGGCATGGGCAATATTAAGAAGATTCACAAACACTTTTACTCAGCAGCAAGGATCTCCATGTTTGCCGTGTGAAGAGAAGACAGAGCTTCTCGTCTATTTTTGCTAGGGGGAAGGAACGGGGAGATCTGGATGGAGGAGAGATCATGGGCATCCTTCATCTATGTGATGGAGGACTCTGTAGCACCCCCAAGATTCCAGTACAATAGGAAGCTGCGAAAAGCTGAATAATAGTAGCATCAGCCCAGGTTCTAGTCTATATCATCATAGCCCAGCACTGCATCAAATCCCAGCACTGCACTCTCACTTTTTCAGGAGAACTAGACATGTTGATCATCAATGTAATTGGGTGGCAGTGCGACCTGTGCTAGCTCCGCCCCCCTGAACATATGATCTCATGATGTAGCACAAAGAAGGCCGGGCCACCAACCCTGGGTAGTGCAGCACTGCCCAGGACATCCAATGACTAACAGACTGCAGATTGCAAACCTAGAGTGTCCAACGGTCACTACAAGTGGCACAGGTTTAGTGATACTGGCTGCAGGGTGCCACTCTAGGCATCTTGCTAGCCAGAGGCATGGGCCATGGGGCAGCAAAGGTACTGCCCCCATGGTCCTGCTTTCTGTGAGACAGCACTGCTCGCACACCCTTTGTTATGACCCTTATGTTGGTCCCCAACTCCTACTTAATAAGGTAAGAGGCAGTGGGTGAGCATGAGCGCCTGAAATTTTTCGGGTTTTGTGTTTTGGTTTTGGGTTCGGTTCCGCGGCCGTGTTTTGGGTTCGAACGCGTTTTGGCAAAACCTCACCGAATTTTTTTTGTCGGATTCGGGTGTGTTTTGGATTCGGGTGTTTTTTTCAAAAAACACTAAAAAACAGCTTAAATCATAGAATTTGGGGGTCATTTTGATCCCAAAGTATTATTAACCTCAAAAACCATAATTTACACTCATTTTCAGTCTATTCTGAATACCTCACACCTCACAATATTATTTTTAGTCCTAAAATTTGCACCGAGGTCGCTGTGTGAGTAAGATAAGCGACCCTAGTGGCCGACACAAACACCGGGCCCATCTAGGAGTGGCACTGCAGTGTCACGCAGGATGTCCCTTCCAAAAAACCCTCCCCAAACAGCACATGACGCAAAGAAAAAAAGAGGCGCAATGAGGTAGCTGTGTGAGTAAGATTAGCGACCCTAGTGGCCGACACAAACACCGGGCCCATCTAGGAGTGGCACTGCAGTGTCACGCAGGATGTCCCTTCCAAAAAACCCTCCCCAAACAGCACATGACGCAAAGAAAAAAAGAGGCGCAATGAGGTAGCTGTGTGAGTAAGATTAGCGACCCTAGTGGCCGACACAAACACCGGGCCCATCTAGGAGTGGCACTGCAGTGTCACGCAGGATGTCCCTTCCAAAAAACCCTCCCCAAACAGCACATGACGCAAAGAAAAAAAGAGGCGCAATGAGGTAGCTGACTGTGTGAGTAAGATTAGCGACCCTAGTGGCCGACACAAACACCGGGCCCATCTAGGAGTGGCACTGCAGTGTCACGCAGGATGTCCCTTCCAAAAAACCCTCCCCAATCAGCACATGATGCAAAGAAAAAGAAAAGAAAAAAGAGGTGCAAGATGGAATTGTCCTTGGGCCCTCCCACCCACCCTTATGTTGTATAAACAAAACAGGACATGCACACTTTAACCAACCCATCATTTCAGTGACAGGGTCTGCCACACGACTGTGACTGATATGACGGGTTGGTTTGGACCCCCCCCAAAAAAGAAGCAATTAATCTCTCCTTGCACAAACTGGCTCTACAGAGGCAAGATGTCCACCTCATCTTCACCCTCCGATATATCACCGTGTACATCCCCCTCCTCACAGATTATCAATTCGTCCCCACTGGAATCCACCATCTCAGCTCCCTGTGTACTTTGTGGAGGCAATTGCTGCTGGTCAATGTCTCCGCGGAGGAATTGATTATAATTCATTTTAATGAACATCATCTTCTCCACATTTTCTGGATGTAACCTCGTACGCCGATTGCTGACAAGGTGAGCGGCGGCACTAAACACTCTTTCGGAGTACACACTTGTGGGAGGGCAACTTAGGTAGAATAAAGCCAGTTTGTGCAAGGGCCTCCAAATTGCCTCTTTTTCCTGCCAGTATAAGTACGGACTGTGTGACGTGCCTACTTGGATGCGGTCACTCATATAATCCTCCACCATTCTATCAATGTTGAGAGAATCATATGCAGTGACAGTAGACGACATGTCCGTAATCGTTGTCAGGTCCTTCAGTCCGGACCAGATGTCAGCATCAGCAGTAGCTCCAGACTGCCCTGCATCACCGCCAGCGGGTGGGCTCGGAATTCTGAGCCTTTTCCTCGCACCCCCAGTTGCGGGAGAATGTGAAGGAGGAGATGTTGACAGGTCGCGTTCCGCTTGACTTGACAATTTTGTCACCAGCAGGTCTTTCAACCCCAGCAGACCTGTGTCTGCCGGAAAGAGAGATCCAAGGTAGGCTTTAAATCTAGGATCGAGCACGGTGGCCAAAATGTAGTGCTCTGATTTCAACAGATTGACCACCCGTGAATCCTTGTTAAGCGAATTAAGGGCTGCATCCACAAGTCCCACATGCCTAGCGGAATTGCTCCCTTTTAGCTCCTTCTTCAATGCCTCCAGCTTCTTCTGCAAAAGCCTGATGAGGGGAATGACCTGACTCAGGCTGGCAGTGTCTAAACTGACTTCACGTGTGGCAAGTTCAAAGGGCATCAGAACCTTGCACAACGTTGAAATCATTCTCCACTGCACTTGAGACAGGTGCATTCCACCTACTATATCGTGCTCAATTGTATAGGCTTGAATGGCCTTTTGCTGCTCCTCCAACCTCTGAAGCATATAGAGGGTTGAATTCCACCTCGTTACCACTTCTTGCTTCAGATGATGGCAGGGCAGGTTCAGTAGTTTTTGGTGGTGCTCCAGTCTTCTGTACGTGGTGCCTGTACGCCGAAAGTGTCCCGCAATTTTTCTAGCCACCGACAGCATCTCTTGCACGCCCCTGTCGTTTTTTAAAAAATTCTGCACCACCAAATTCAAGGTATGTGCAAAACATGGGACGTGCTGGAATTTGCCCATATTTAATGCACACACAATATTGCTGGCGTTGTCCGATGCCACAAATCCACAGGAGAGTCCAATTGGGGTAAGCCATTCCGCGATGATCTTCCTCAGTTGCCGTAAGAGGTTTTCAGCTGTGTGCGTATTCTGGAAAGCGGTGATACAAAGCGTAGCCTGCCTAGGAAAGAGTTGGCGTTTGCGAGATGCTGCTACTGGTGCCGCCGCTGCTGTTCTTGCGGCGGGAGTCCATACATCTACCCAGTGGGCTGTCACAGTCATATAGTCCTGACCCTGCCCTGCTCCACTTGTCCACATGTCCGTGGTTAAGTGGACATTGGGTACAACTGCATTTTTTAGGACACTGGTGAGTCTTTTTCTGACGTCCGTGTACATTCTCGGTATCGCCTGCCTAGAGAAGTGGAACCTAGATGGTATTTGGTAACGGGGGCACACTGCCTCAATAAATTGTCTAGTTCTCTGTGAACTAACGGCGGATACCGGACGCACGTCTAACACCAACATAGTTGTCAAGGACTCAGTTATCCGCTTTGCAGTAGGATGACTGCTGTGATATTTCATCTTCCTCGCAAAGGACTGTTGAACAGTCAATTGCTTACTGGAAGTAGTACAAGTGGGCTTACGACTTCCCCTCTGGGATGACCATCGACTCCCAGCGGCAACAACAGCAGCGCCAGCAGCAGTAGGCGTTACACGCAAGGATGCATCGGAGGAATCCCAGGCAGGAGAGGACTCGTCAGAATTGCCAGTGACATGGCCTGCAGGACTATTGGCATTCCTGGGGAAGGAGGAAATTGACACTGAGGGAGTTGGTGGGGTGGTTTGCGTGAGCTTGGTTACAAGAGGAAGGGATTTACTGGTCAGTGGACTGCTTCCGCTGTCACCCAAAGTTTTTGAACTTGTCACTGACTTATTATGAATGCGCTGCAGGTGACGTATAAGGGAGGATGTTCCGAGGTGGTTAACGTCCTTACCCCTACTTATTACAGCTTGACAAAGGGAACACACGGCTTGACACCTGTTGTCCGCATTTCTGGTGAAATACCTCCACACCGAAGAGCTGATTTTTTTGGTATTTTCACCTGGCATGTCAACAGCCATATTCCTCCCACGGACAACAGGTGTCTCCCCGGGTGCCTGACTTAAACAAACCACCTCACCGTCAGAATCCTCCTGGTCAATTTCCTCCCCAGCGCCAGCAACACCCATATCCTCCTCATCCTGGTGTACTTCAACACTGACATCTTCAATCTGACTATCAGGAACTGGACTGCGGGTGCTCCTTCCAGCACTTGCAGGGGGCGTGCAAATGGTGGAAGGCGCATGCTCTTCACGTCCAGTGTTGGGAAGGTCAGGCATCGCAACCGACACAATTGGACTCTCCTTGTGGATTTGGGATTTCAAAGAACGCACAGTTCTTTGCGGTGCTTTTGCCAGCTTGAGTCTTTTCAGTTTTCTAGCGAGAGGCTGAGTGCTTCCATCCTCATGTGAAGCTGAACCACTAGCCATGAACATAGGCCAGGGCCTCAGCCATTCCTTGCCACTCCGTGTGGTAAATGGCATATTGGCAAGTTTACGCTTCTCCTCCGACAATTTTATTTTAGGTTTTGGAGTCCTTTTTTTACTGATATTTGGTGTTTTGGTTTTGACATGCTCTGTACTATGCCATTGGGCATCGGCCTTGGCAGACGACGTTGCTGGCATTTCATCGTCTCGGCCATGACTAGTGGCAGCAGCTTCAGCACGAGGTGGAAGTGGATCTTGATCTTTCCCTAATTTTGGAACCTCAACATTTTTGTTCTCCATATTTTAATAGGCACAACTAAAAGGCACCTCAGGTAAACAATGGAGATGGATGGATTGGATACTAGTATACAATTATGGACGGGCTGCCGAGTGCCGACACAGAGGTAGCCACAGCCGTGAACTACCGCACTGTACTGTGTCTGCTGCTAATATATAGACTGGTTGATAAAGAGATAGTATACTCGTAACTAGTATGTATGTATAAAGAAAGAAAAAAAAACCACGGTTAGGTGGTATATACAATTATGGACGGGCTGCCGAGTGCCGACACAGAGGTAGCCACAGCCGTGAACTACCGCACTGTACTGTGTCTGCTGCTAATATATAGACTGGTTGATAAAGAGATAGTATACTCGTAACTAGTATGTATGTATAAAGAAAGAAAAAAAAACCACGGTTAGGTGGTATATACAATTATGGACGGGCTGCCGAGTGCCGACACAGAGGTAGCCACAGCCGTGAACTACCGCACTGTACTGTGTCTGCTGCTAATATATAGACTGGTTGATAAAGAGATAGTATACTCGTAACTAGTATGTATGTATAAAGAAAGAAAAAAAAACCACGGTTAGGTGGTATATACAATTATGGACGGGCTGCCGAGTGCCGACACAGAGGTAGCCACAGCCGTGAACTACCGCACTGTACTGTGTCTGCTGCTAATATATAGACTGGTTGATAAAGAGATAGTATACTCGTAACTAGTATGTATGTATAAAGAAAGAAAAAAAAACCACGGTTAGGTGGTATATACAATTATGGACGGGCTGCCGAGTGCCGACACAGAGGTAGCCACAGCCGTGAACTACCGCACTGTACTGTGTCTGCTGCTAATATATAGACTGGTTGATAAAGAGATAGTATACTCGTAACTAGTATGTATGTATAAAGAAAGAAAAAAAAACCACGGTTAGGTGGTATATACAATTATGGACGGGCTGCCGAGTGCCGACACAGAGGTAGCCACCGCCGTGAACTACCGCACTGTACTGTGTCTGCTGCTAATATATAGACTGGTTGATAAAGAGATAGTATACTCGTAACTAGTATGTATGTATAAAGAAAGAAAAAAAAACCACGGTTAGGTGGTATATACAATTATGGACGGGCTGCCGAGTGCCGACACAGAGGTAGCCACAGCCGTGAACTACCGCACTGTACTGTGTCTGCTGCTAATATATAGACTGGTTGATAAAGAGATAGTATACTCGTAACTAGTATGTATGTATAAAGAAAGAAAAAAAAACCACGGTTAGGTGGTATATACAATTATGGACGGGCTGCCGAGTGCCGACACAGAGGTAGCCACAGCCGTGAACTACCGCACTGTACTGTGTCTGCTGCTAATATATAGACTGGTTGATAAAGAGATAGTATACTCGTAACTAGTATGTATGTATAAAGAAAGAAAAAAAAACCACGGTTAGGTGGTATATACAATTATGGACGGGCTGCCGAGTGCCGACACAGAGGTAGCCACAGCCGTGAACTACCGCACTGTACTGTGTCTGCTGCTAATATATAGACTGGTTGATAAAGAGATAGTATACTCGTAACTAGTATGTATGTATAAAGAAAGAAAAAAAAACCACGGTTAGGTGGTATATACAATTATGGACGGGCTGCCGAGTGCCGACACAGAGGTAGCCACAGCCGTGAACTACCGCACTGTACTGTGTCTGCTGCTAATATATAGACTGGTTGATAAAGAGATAGTATACTCGTAACTAGTATGTATGTATAAAGAAAGAAAAAAAAACCACGGTTAGGTGGTATATACAATTATGGACGGGCTGCCGAGTGCCGACACAGAGGTAGCCACAGCCGTGAACTACCGCACTGTACTGTGTCTGCTGCTAATATATAGACTGGTTGATAAAGAGATAGTATACTCGTAACTAGTATGTATGTATAAAGAAAGAAAAAAAAACCACGGTTAGGTGGTATATACAATTATGGACGGGCTGCCGAGTGCCGACACAGAGGTAGCCACAGCCGTGAACTACCGCACTGTACTGTGTCTGCTGCTAATATATAGACTGGTTGATAAAGAGATAGTATACTCGTAACTAGTATGTATGTATAAAGAAAGAAAAAAAAAACACGGTTAGGTGGTATATACAATTATGGACGGGCTGCCGAGTGCCGACACAGAGGTAGCCACAGCCGTGAACTACCGCACTGTACTGTGTCTGCTGCTAATATATAGACTGGTTGATAAAGAGATAGTATACTCGTAACTAGTATGTATGTATAAAGAAAGAAAAAAAAACCACGGTTAGGTGGTATATACAATTATGGACGGGCTGCCGAGTGCCGACAAAGAGGTAGCCACAGCCGTGAACTACCGCACTGTACTGTGTCTGCTGCTAATATATAGACTGGTTGATAAAGAGATAGTATACTCGTAACTAGTATGTATGTATAAAGAAAGAAAAAAAAACCACGGTTAGGTGGTATATACAATTATGGACGGGCTGCCGAGTGCCGACACAGAGGTAGCCACAGCCGTGAACTACCGCACTGTACTGTGTCTGCTGCTAATATATAGACTGGTTGATAAAGAGATAGTATACTCGTAACTAGTATGTATGTATAAAGAAAGAAAAAAAAACCACGGTTAGGTGGTATATACAATTATGGACGGGCTGCCGAGTGCCGACACAGAGGTAGCCACAGCCGTGAACTACCGCACTGTACTGTGTCTGCTGCTAATATATAGACTGGTTGATAAAGAGATAGTATACTCGTAACTAGTATGTATGTATAAAGAAAGAAAAAAAAACCACGGTTAGGTGGTATATACAATTATGGACGGGCTGCCGAGTGCCGACACAGAGGTAGCCACAGCCGTGAACTACCGCACTGTACTGTGTCTGCTGCTAATATATAGACTGGTTGATAAAGAGATAGTATACTCGTAACTAGTATGTATGTATAAAGAAAGAAAAAAAAACCACGGTTAGGTGGTATATACAATTATGGACGGGCTGCCGAGTGCCGACACAGAGGTAGCCACAGCCGTGAACTACCGCACTGTACTGTGTCTGCTGCTAATATATAGACTGGTTGATAAAGAGATAGTATACTCGTAACTAGTATGTATGTATAAAGAAAGAAAAAAAAACCACGGTTAGGTGGTATATACAATTATGGACGGGCTGCCGAGTGCCGACACAGAGGTAGCCACAGCCGTGAACTACCGCACTGTACTGTGTCTGCTGCTAATATATAGACTGGTTGATAAAGAGATAGTATACTCGTAACTAGTATGTATGTATAAAGAAAGAAAAAAAAACCACGGTTAGGTGGTATATACAATTATGGACGGGCTGCCGAGTGCCGACACAGAGGTAGCCACAGCCGTGAACTACCGCACTGTACTGTGTCTGCTGCTAATATATAGACTGGTTGATAAAGAGATAGTATACTCGTAACTAGTATGTATGTATAAAGAAAGAAAAAAAAACCACGGTTAGGTGGTATATACAATTATGGACGGGCTGCCGAGTGCCGACACAGAGGTAGCCACAGCCGTGAACTACCGCACTGTACTGTGTCTGCTGCTAATATAGACTGGTTGATAAAGAGATAGTATACTACTAATATTATATATACTGGTGGTCAGGTCACTGGTCACTAGTCACACTGGCAGTGGCACTCCTGCAGCAAAAGTGTGCACTGTTTTAATATAATATTATGTACTCCTGGCTCCTGCTATAACCTATAACTGGCACTGCAGTAGTGCTCCCCAGTCTCCCCCACAATTATAAGCTGTGTGAGCTGAGCAGTCAGACAGATATATAATATATATTATATAGATGATGCAGCACACTGGCCTGAGCCTGAGCAGTGCACACAGATATGGTATGTGACTGACTGAGTCACTGTGTGTATCGCTTTTTTCAGGCAGAGAACGGATATATTAAATAAACTGCACTGTGTGTCTGGTGGTCACTCACTATATAATATATTATGTACTCCTGGCTCCTGCTATAACCTATAACTGGCACTGCAGTAGTGCTCCCCAGTCTCCCCCACAATTATAAGCTGTGTGAGCTGAGCAGTCAGACAGATATATATAATATTATAAATAGATAATAGATGATGCAGCACACTGGCCTGAGCCTGAGCAGTGCACACAGATATGGTATGTGACTGAGTCACTGTGTGCTGTGTATCGCTTTTTTCAGGCAGAGAACGGATTATAAATAAAACTGGTGGTCACTATCAGCAAAACTCTGCACTGTACTGAGTACTCCTAATGCTCCCCAAAATTAGTAAATCAAGTGTCTCTCTAATCTATTCTAAACGGAGAGGACGCCAGCCACGTCCTCTCCCTATCAATCTCAATGCACGTGTGAAAATGGCGGCGACGCGCGGCTCCTTATATAGAATCCGAGTCTCGCGATAGAATCCGAGCCTCGCGAGAATCCGACAGCGTCATGATGACGTTCGGGCGCGCTCGGGTTAACCGAGCAAGGCGGGAAGATCCGAGTCGCTCGGACCCGTGAAAAAAAACATGAAGTTCTGGCGGGTTCGGATTCAGAGAAACCGAACCCGCTCATCTCTAGTGAGCAGTGCCATTTTCAAGTGCCACTGCCTATGGTGCCCAAAGAGTTTCCTCCAGCTCTGGGTAATGTATAAATTTACTTGACTGGGATATAGCCATAACACTGCCAGGTGGGGGATGGAGTGAATATCATGTGTAATAAACTTAATCAGATTTGTGTGTATCCCATATGTTGAAGCGCTTCATCTTGTTTTCATTAACTGTAATACACATGGCAAATTAAATAAAAATGATAAAAAAATAGAATAAGAAAACAAAATATCAGAGATCTGCCACCTCATCCAGCACCATAGCCATGCAAACTCATAGCTCTATGCTGTGAGCGCCTTCCAACTGCATGGAGTCTGGGAGACATTCCAGCGCTAAAGGGCCCTACACACTAGAAGACATGACCAATGTGGAAGATGAGCAATGTCCCTTGAACTTCCTGGAGCCCTGGCAAACGAAATTGAGTGTACACACTAAGCAATTTTTCAAACAATTTGAAAGACGAAAAATATCTTTGGAATTGGCACCTTTTTTACATATTTTAATTAGAGATGTGCACCGGAAATTTTTCAGGTTTTGTGTTTTGGTTTTGAATTCGGTTCCGCGGCCGTGATTTGGATTCGGACGCGTTTTGGCAAAACCTCCCTGAAATTTTTTTGTCGGATTCGGGTGTTTTTTTTCAAAAACCCCTCAAAAACAGCTTAAATCATAGAATTTGGGGGTAATTTTGATCCTATAGTATTTTCTCTGACGTCCTAGTGGATGCTGGGAACTCCGAAAGGACCATGGGGAATAGCGGCTCCGCAGGAGACTGGGCACAACTAAAGAAAGCTTTTAGGTCACCTGGTGTGCACTGGCTCCTCCCACTATGACCCTCCTCCAAGCCTCAGTTAGATTTTGTGCCCGGCCGAGGTTGGATGCACACTAGGGGCTCTCCTGAGCTTCTAGAAAGAAAGTATATAATTAGGTTTTTTATTTTACAGTTAGACCTGCTGGCAACAGGCTCACTGCAGCGAGGGACTAAGGGGAGAAGAAGCGAACCTACCTGCTTGCAGCTAGCTTGGGCTTCTTAGGCTACTGGACACCATTAGCTCCAGAGGGATCGACCGCATGGAACTGGCCTTGGTGTTCGGTCCCGGAGCCGCGCCGCCGTCCCCCTTACAGAGCCAGAAGCAAGAAGAGGTCCGGAAAATCGGCGGCAGAAGACATCAGTCTTCACCATATGCTCCTCATACACACTTCACACTCCGGTCACTGAGGGTGCAGGGCGCTAGGGGGGGGCGCCCTGAGCAGCAATAAAAACACCTTGGCTGGCAAAAATACCACAATATATAGCCCCAGAGGCTATATATGTGATAATTACCCCTGCCAGAATCCATAAAAAAAGCGGGAGAAAAGTCCGCAAAAAAGGGGCGGAGCTATCTCCTTCAGCACACTGGCGCCATTTTTCCTTCACAGATCCGCTGGAAGGAAGCTCCCTGGCTCTCCCCTGCAGTCTACACTACAGAAAAGGGTAAAAAAGAGAGAGGGGGCACTAAATTTAGGCGCAGTATATATAACAGCAGCTATAGGGGACATAACTCAGTTAGTCCCTGCATTATATAGCGCTCTGGTGTGTGCTGGCATACTCTCACTCTGTCTCCCCCAAGGGCTTTTGTGGGTCCTGTCCTCTGTTAGAGCATTCCCTGTGTGTGTGCAGTGTGTCGGTACGGCTGTGTCGACATGTTTGATGAGGATAATGATGTGGAGGCGGAGCAGATGCCTATAGAAGGGATGTCACCCCCTGCGGGGCAGACACCTGAGTGGATGGACTTATGGAAGGAATTGCGTGCACGTGTCGACTCCTTACACAAAAAATTTGACGACATGCCAAATGCGGGACAGCCGGCTTCTCAGCTCGTGCCTGTCCAGGCGTCTCAAAGGCCATCGGGGGCTCTAAAACGCCCGCTACCTCAGATGGCAGACGCGGATGTCGACACGGATACTGACACCAGTGTCGACGACGATGAGCCTAGTCTAATGTCCACTAAGGCCATTCGTTGCATGATTGAAGCAATGAAAGAGGTGTTACAAATTTCTGATATAAACCCAGGTACCACTAAAAAGGGTATTATGTTGGGGAGAAAAAACTACCCGTAGTTTTTCCCCCATCAGAAGAAGTAAATGAAGTGTGTGAAGAAGCGTGGGCTTTCCCTGATAAAAGATTGGTAATCTCTAAGAAGTTACTAATGGCGTTCCCTTTCCCGCCAGAGGATAGGTCACGTTGGGAGACACCCCCTAGGGTGGATAAAGCGCTCACACGTTTGTCTAAAAAGGTGGCACTACCGTCTCCGGATACGGCCGCCCTCAAGGAACCTGCTGATAGAAAGCAGGAGGCGATCCTGAAGTCTGTATATACACACTCAGGCATTATACTTAGACCAGCTATTGCGTCAGCATGGATGTGCAGTGCTGCCGCTGCGCGGTCAGATTCCCTGTCAGAAAATATTGACACCCTAGACAGGGACACTATTCTGCTAACCATAGAGCATATAAAAGACTCAGTCTTATACATGAGAGATGCACAGAGGGAGATCTGCCGGCTGGCATCTAAAATAAGTGCATTGTCCATTTCTGCTAGGAGAGGCTTATGGACTCGCCAGTGGACAGGGGATGCAGATTCAAAAAGGCACATGGAAGTTTTGCCTTATAAGGGTGAGGAGTTATTTGGGGATGGTCTCTCGGACCTAGTTTCCACAGCAACTGCTGGGAAGTCAGCATTTTTACCCCATGTTCCCTCACAGCCTAAAAAGGCGCCGTGTTATCAGGTACAGTCCTTTCGGACTCAGAAAAACAGGCGTGGAAAAGGCGGGTCCTTTCTGTCCAGAGGCAGAGGTAGGGAAAAAAAGGCTGCAACAAACAGCAGGTTCCCAGGAGCAAAAGTCCTCCCCCGCTTCTTCCAAGTCCGCCGCATGACGGTGGGGCTCCACAGGCGGAGCCAGGTACGGTGGGGGGCCGCCTCAAAAATTTCAGCGATCAGTGGGCTCGCTCCCAGGTGGATCCCTGGATCCTGCAAATAGTATCTCAAGGGTACAAACTGGAATTCGAGGCGTCTCCACCCCACCGGTTCCTAAAATCTGCCTTGCCGATTACTCCTTCAGACAGGGAGGCTGTGCTAGCGGCAATTCACAAGCTGTATTCCCAGCAGGTGATAATCAAGGTGCCCCTACTTCATCAAGGACGGGGTTACTATTCCACACTGTTTGTGGTACCGAAACCGGACGGTTCGGTGAGACCCATTTTAAATTTGAAATCCTTGAACACATACATAAAAAAATTCAAGTTCAAGATGGAATCGCTCAGGGCGGTTATTGCAAGCCTGGACGAGGGGGATTACATGGTATCCCTGGACATCAAGGATGCTTACCTGCATGTCCCCATTTACTATCCTCACCAGGAGTACCTCAGATTTGTGGTACAGGATTGCCATTAACCAATTCCAGACGCTGCCGTTTGGACTCTCCACGGCACCGAGGGTGTTTACCAAGGTAATGGCGGAAATGATGATACTCCTTCGAAAAAAGGGAGTTTTAATTATCCCGTACTTGGACGATCTCCTATTAAAGGCGAGGTCCAAGAAGCAGTTGTTGGTGGGAGTAGCACTATCTCAGGAGGTGCTACACCAGCACGGTTGGATTCTGAATATTCCAAAATCACAGCTGGTTCCGACGACACGTTTACTGTTCCTGGGTATGATTCTGGATACAGTCCAGAAAAAAGTGTTTCTCCCGGAGGAGAAAGCCAAGGAGCTGTCATCTCTAGTCAGAGACCTCCTGAAACCAAAACAGGTCCGGATCGCATCTTCAGATGCATCGCCTAATAACCCTGTCTCCAAGAACCAGGGTGTCTCTGCTGTGGTGGCTGCAGAGTGCTCATCTTCTAGAGGGCCGCAGATTCGGCATACAGGACTGGGTCCTGGTGACCACGGATGCCAGCCTTCGAGGCTGGGGGGCAGTCACACAGGGAAGAAACTTCCAAGGACTATGGTCGAGTCAGGAGACTTCCCTACACATAAATATTCTGGAACTAAGGGCCATTTACAATGCCCTAAGTCAGGCAAAATCCCTGCTTCTACACCAGCCGGTACTGATCCAGTCAGACAACATCACGGCAGTCGCCCATGTAAATCGACAGGGCGGCACAAGAAGCAGGATGGCAATGGCAGAAGCCACAAGGATTCTCCGATGGGCGGAAAATCACGTACTGGCACTGTCAGCAGTGTTCATTCCGGGAGTGGACAACTGGGAAGCAGACTTTCTCAGCAGGCACGACCTCCACCCGGGAGAGTGGGGACTTCATCCAGAAGTCTTCACGCTGATTGTAAATCGATGGGAACGGCCACAGGTGGACATGATGGCGTCCCGCCTAAACAAAAAACTAGAGAGATATTGCGCCAGGTCAAGGGACCCTCAGGCGATAGCTGTGGACGCTCTAGTGACACCGTGGGTGTACCAGTCAGTTTATGTGTTCCCTCCTCTGCCTCTCATACCAAGGGTACTGAGAATAATAAGAAAACGAGGAGTAAGAACAATACTCGTGGTTCCGGATTGGCCAAGACGAGCGTGGTACCCGGAACTTCAAGAGATGATCTCAGAGGACCCATGGCCTCTGCCGCTCAGACAGGACCTGCTGCAGCAGGGGCCCTGTCTGTTCCAAGACTTACCGCGGCTGCGTTTGACGGCATGGCGGTTGAACGCCGGATCCTGATAGAAAAGGGCATTCCGGAGGAAGTCATTCCTACGCTGATTAAAGCCAGGAAAGATGTAGCTGCAAAGCATTATCACCGCATATGGCGAAAATATGTTGCTTGGTGTGAGGCCAAAAAGGCCCCAACAGAGGAATTTCAACTAGGTCGATTTCTGCATTTCCTACAAGCAGGAGTGACTATGGGCCTGAAATTAGGCTCCATTAAGGTACAGATCTCGGCTCTGTCGATTTTCTTCCAGGAAGAACTAGCTTCACTACCTGAAGTTCAGACGTTTGTGAAAGGAGTGCTGCATATTCAGCCCCCGTTTGTGCCTCCAGTGGCACCTTGGGATCTCAACGTGGTGTTGAGTTTCTTAAAATCACATTGGGTTGAGCCACTTAAAACCGTGGATCTAAAATATCTCACGTGGAAAGTGGTCATGTTATTGGCCTTGGCTTCAGCCAGGCGTGTGTCAGAATTGGCAGCTTTGTCATGTAAAAGCCCTTATCTGATTTTCCATATGGATAGGGCGGAATTGAGGACTCGTCCCCAGTTTCTCCCTAAGGTGGTATCAGCTTTTCAATTGAACCAACCTATTGTGATGCCTGCGGCTACTAGGGACTTGGAGGATTCCAAGTTGCTGGACGTAGTCAGGGCCTTGAAAATTTATGTTTCCAGGACGGCTAGAGTCAGGAAAACTGACTCGCTATTTATCCTGTATGCACCCAACAAACTGGGTGCTCCTGCTTCTAAGCAGACTATTGCTCGCTGGATTTGTAGCACAATTCAGCTGGCGCATTCTGCGGCTGGACTGCCGCATCTTAAATCAGTAAAAGCCCATTCCACAAGGAAGGTGGGCTCATCTTGGGCGGCTGCCCGAGGGGTCTCGGCTTTACAACTTTGCCGAGCTGCTACTTGGTCAGGGGCAAACACGTTTGCAAAATTCTACAAATTTGATACCCTGGCTGAGGAGGACCTTGAGTTCTCTCATTCGGTGCTGCAGAGTCATCCGCACTCTCCCGCCCGTTTGGGAGCTTTGGTATAATCCCCATGGTCCTTTCGGAGTTCCCAGCATCCACTAGGACGTCAGAGAAAATAAGATTTTACTCACCGGTAAATCTATTTCTCGTAGTCCGTAGTGGATGCTGGGCGCCCATCCCAAGTGCGGATTGTCTGCAATACTTGTACATAGTTATTGTTAACTAAAGGGTTATTGTTGAGCCATCTGTTGAGAGGCTCAGTTGTTTTCATACTGTTAAACTGGGTATAGTATCACGAGTTATACGGTGTGATTGGTGTGGCTGGTAAGAGTCTTACCCGGGATTCAAAATCCTTCCTTATTATGTCAGCTCGTCCGGGCACAGTGTCCTAACTGAGGCTTGGAGGAGGGTCATAGTGGGAGGAGCCAGTGCACACCAGGTGACCTAAAAGCTTTCTTTAGTTGTGCCCAGTCTCCTGCGGAGCCGCTATTCCCCATGGTCCTTTCGGAGTTCCCAGCATCCACTACGGACTACGAGAAATAGATTTACCGGTGAGTAAAATCTTATTATTAACCCCAATAACCACAATTTCCACTCATTTCCAGTCAATTCTGAACACCTCACACCTCACAATGCTATTTTTAGTCCTAAAATTTGCACCGAGGTCGCTGGATGACTAAGCTAAGCGACCCAAGAGGGCGGCATAAACACCTGGCCCATCTAGGAGTGGCACTGCAGTGTCAGACAGGATGGCACTTAAAAAAATTGTCCCCAAACAGCACATGATGCAAAGAAAAGAGAAAAAGAGGTGCATTGTGGTCGCTGAATGGCTAAGCTAAGCGACACAAACACCTCAATATTACAGGAATTATTCATTCTAATCAATGGTATTATTGCTCCAAATCACTGGAAGAAAATGACAAAATCACTGGAATTATTCGTTCTAATCAATGGTATTATTGGTCCAAATCACTGGAAGAAAATGACAAAATCACTGGAATTATTTGGCAAGATCACTGTAATTAATAATTATAAATCACTGATATTAATTGGTAAAATCTCGCTTTTGTCTGCCTAGTGAAGTGGAATCTAGATGGAATTTTGTACCGGGGACACAATAACTTAATCAATTGTCTAAATCCCATTGCACTAATGGCGGAAAACGGGCACACGTCTAACAGCGCACTGATTATACTGAGAACTGATTATACTGATCACTGATGATACTACGGAGAATGGACACTGAGCAGCGAGAACAGCACTGGACTATTGTACTGTAGTATACTGGTCACCACAATGCAGCACTGACACTGAGCACAGATATTAAGCACTGATCAGGATACTAGAAGTGACACAGAGCTGCAAGATACAGCAATGGCCTACTGTACTATACTACTATATACTGGTGGTCACCACAATGCTGCACTGTACTACTATATACTGGTCACAGCAATAGAGCAGATATTGAGCAATGATCAGGATACTAGAACTGAGTCTGACACGGAGCTGCAAGATACAGCAATGGCCTACTGTACTGTACTATATGTATACTGCTGGTCACCAAAATGCTGCACTGTCCTGCTATATACTGCTCACTATAATGCAGCACAGAGATAGTATACTTGGCACAGAGCTGCAAGATACAGCAATGGTCTACTGTACTGTACTATATGTATACTGCTGGTCACTAAAATGCTGCACTGTCCTACTATATACTGCTCACAATAATGCAGCACAGAGATAGTATACTTGACACAGAGCTGCAAGATACAGCAATGGCCTACTGTACTGTACTATATGTATACTGCTGGTCACCAAAATACTGCACTGTCCTACTATATACTGCTCACAATAATGCAGCACAGATATGGATAGTATACTTGACACAGAGCTGCAAGATACAACAATGGCCTACTGTACTGTACTGCTATAATTATATACTGGTGGTCCCCAGTCCCCACTATGCAGCACACTGAGCATAGATATTTGCAGCACACTGAGCACAGATATGGAGCGTTTTCAGGCAGAGAACGTAGATATTTTCAACACACTGAGCACAGATATTTGCAGTACACTGAGCACAGATATTTGCAGCACACTGAGCACAGATTACGGAGCTTTTCAGGGAGAGAATGCAGCCACGTCCTCTCCGTTCAATCTCCAATGCAAGAGTGAAAACGCGGCGACGCGCGGCTCTTTATATAGAATACGAATCTCGCGAGAATCCGACAGTGGGATGATGATGTTCGGGCGCGTTCGGGTTAACCGAGCAAGGCGGGAGGATCCGAGGCTGCCTCGGAACCGTGTAAAATAGGTGAAGTTCGGGGGGTTCGGATCTCGGAGAACCGAAACCGCTCATCTCTAATTTTAATATTGGGGAGGCATTCCTGGGTGTGTGGGCAGGAGTGGGCTGTAGAAGGGGGAACCAGTGAAGTTTTTTTTATCACCCACTGCCCCACCAATTTCCACTGTGCCACCAACTTAATAAAAAATTAATTAAAATGGGTTCAATAATATATATATATATATATATATATATATATATATATACACACACAGACCAGAGTGCCCGGCTCTCCCATTAAGACTGCATTACTGCGCCGGGTGCCTCCACAAATAATAGTCACATAAAGTCCAAAGATACGGCACTCCTAGCGGCTTGAATAAAGGACAACAGCAGGGCATGCATTTAGACAATGTTTCAATGCCTTTATTGCGGCAAAAAAGACCTGATGACAATGCCGCAATAAAGGCATTGAAGCGTTGTCCACGCGCATGCCCTGCTGTTGTCCTTTATTCAAGCCGCTAGGAGTGCCGCACCTTTGGACTTTATATAATATATATATATATATATATGTATATATATATATATATATATAGTAGAGATGAGCGCCTGAAATTTTTCGGGTTTTGTGTTTTGGGTTCGGTTCCGCGGCCGTGTTTTGGGTTCGAACGCGTTTTGGCAAAACCTCACCGAATTTTTTTTGTCGGATTCGGGTGTGTTTTGGATTCGGGTGTTTTTTTCAAAAAACACTAAAAAACAGCTTAAATCATAGAATTTGGGGGTCATTTGGATCCCAAAGTATTATTAACCTCAAAAACCATAATTTACACTCATTTTCAGTCTATTCTGAATACCTCACACCTCACAATATTATTTTTAGTCCTAAAATTTGCACCGAGGTCGCTGTGTGAGTAAGATAAGCGACCCTAGTGGCCGACACAAACACCGGGCCCATCTAGGAGTGGCACTGCAGTGTCACGCAGGATGTCCCTTCCAAAAAACCCTCCCCAAACAGCACATGACGCAAAGAAAAAAAGAGGCGCAATGAGGTAGCTGTGTGAGTAAGATTAGCGACCCTAGTGGCCGACACAAACACCGGGCCCATCTAGGAGTGGCACTGCAGTGTCTCGCAGGATGGCCCTTCCAAAAAACCCTCCCCAAACAGCACATGACGCAAAGAAAAAAAGAGGCGCAATGAGGTAGCTGACTGTGTGAGTAAGATTAGCGACCCTAGTGGCCGACACAAACACCGGGCCCATCTAGGAGTGGCACTGCAGTGTCACGCAGGATGTCCCTTCCAAAAAACCCTCCCCAAACAGCACATGACGCAAAGAAAAAAAGAGGCGCAATGAGGTAGCTGACTGTGTGAGTAAGATTAGCGACCCTAGTGGCCGACACAAACACCGGGCCCATCTAGGAGTGGCACTGCAGTGTCACGCAGGATGTCCCTTCCAAAAAACCCTCCCCAATCAGCACATGATGCAAAGAAAAAGAAAAGAAAAAAGAGGTGCAAGATGGAATTGTCCTTGGGCCCTCCCACCCACCCTTATGTTGTATAAACAAAACAGGACATGCACACTTTAACCAACCCATCATTTCAGTGACAGGGTCTGCCACACGACTGTGACTGATATGACGGGTTGGTTTGGACCCCCCCCAAAAAAGAAGCAATTAATCTCTCCTTGCACAAACTGGCTCTACAGAGGCAAGATGTCCACCTCATCTTCACCCTCCGATATATCACCGTGTACATCCCCCTCCTCACAGATTATCAATTCGTCCCCACTGGAATCCACCATCTCAGCTCCCTGTGTACTTTGTGGAGGCAATTGCTGCTGGTCAATGTCTCCGCGGAGGAATTGATTATAATTCATTTTAATGAACATCATCTTCTCCACATTTTCTGGATGTAACCTCGTACGCCGATTGCTGACAAGGTGAGCGGCGGCACTAAACACTCTTTCGGAGTACACACTTGTGGGAGGGCAACTTAGGTAGAATAAAGCCAGTTTGTGCAAGGGCCTCCAAATTGCCTCTTTTTCCTGCCAGTGTAAGTACGGACTGTGTGACGTGCCTACTTGGATGCGGTCACTCATATAATCCTCCACCATTCTATCAATGTTGAGAGAATCATATGCAGTGACAGTAGACGACATGTCCGTAATCGTTGTCAGGTCCTTCAGTCCGGACCAGATGTCAGCATCAGCAGTCGCTCCAGACTGCCCTGCATCACCGCCAGCGGGTGGGCTCGGAATTCTGAGCCTTTTCCTCGCACCCCCAGTTGCGGGAGAATGTGAAGGAGGAGATGTTGACAGGTCGCGTTCCGCTTGACTTGACAATTTTGTCACCAGCAGGTCTTTCAACCCCAGCAGACTTGTGTCTGCCGGAAAGAGAGATCCAAGGTAGGCTTTAAATCTAGGATCGAGCACGGTGGCCAAAATGTAGTGCTCTGATTTCAACAGATTGACCACCCGTGAATCCTTGTTAAGCGAATTAAGGGCTGCATCCACAAGTCCCACATGCCTAGCGGAATCGCTCCGTGTTAGCTCCTCCTTCAATGTCTCCAGCTTCTTCTGCAAAAGCCTGATGAGGGGAATGACCTGACTCAGGCTGGCAGTGTCTGAACTGACTTCACGTGTGGCAAGTTCAAAGGGCATCAGAACCTTGCACAACGTTGAAATCATTCTCCACTGCACTTGAGACAGGTGCATTCCACCTCCTATATCGTGCTCAATTGTATAGGCTTGAATGGCCTTTTGCTGCTCCTCCAACCTCTGAAGCATATAGAGGGCTGAATTCCACCTCGTTACCACTTCTTGCTTCAGATGATGGCAGGGCAGGTTCAGTAGTTTTTGGTGGTGCTCCAGTCTTCTGTACGTGGTGCCTGTACGCCGAAAGTGTCCCGCAATTTTTCTGGCCACCGACAGCATCTCTTGCACGCCCCTGTCGTTTTTTAAAAAATTCTGCACCACCAAATTCAAGGTATGTGCAAAACATGGGACGTGCTGGAATTTGCCCATATTTAATGCACACACAATATTGCTGGCGTTGTCCGATGCCACAAATCCACAGGAGAGTCCAATTGGGGTAAGCCATTCCGCGATGATCTTCCTCAGTTGCCGTAAGAGGTTTTCAGCTGTGTGCGTATTCTGGAAACCGGTGATACAAAGCGTAGCCTGCCTAGGAAAGAGTTGGCGTTTGCGAGATGCTGCTACTGGTGCCGCCGCTGCTGTTCTTGCGGCGGGAGTCCATACATCTACCCAGTGGGCTGTCACAGTCATATAGTCCTGACCCTGCCCTGCTCCACTTGTCCACATGTCCGTGGTTAAGTGGACATTGGGTACAGCTGCATTTTTTAGGACACTGGTGACTCTTTTTCTGAGGTCTGTGTACATTTTCGGTATCGCCTGCCTAGAGAAATGGAACCTAGATGGTATTTGGTACCGGGGACACAGTACCTCCAACAAGTCTCTAGTTGGCTCTGCAGTAATGATGGATACCGGAACCACGTTTCTCACCACCCAGGATGCCAAGGCCTCAGTTATCCGCTTTGCAGTAGGATGACTGCTGTGATATTTCATCTTCCTCGCAAAGGACTGTTGAACAGTCAATTGCTTACTGGAAGTAGTACAAGTGGGCTTACGACTTCCCCTCTGGGATGACCATCGACTCCCAGCGGCAACAACAGCAGCGCCAGCAGCAGTAGGCGTTACACGCAAGGATGCATCGGAGGAATCCCAGGCAGGAGAGGACTCGTCAGAATTGCCAGTGACATGGCCTGCAGGACTATTGGCATTCCTGGGGAAGGAGGAAATTGACACTGAGGGAGTTGGTGGGGTGGTTTGCGTGAGCTTGGTTACAAGAGGAAGGGATTTACTGGTCAGTGGACTGCTTCCGCTGTCACCCAAAGTTTTTGAACTTGTCACTGACTTATTATGAATGCGCTGCAGGTGACGTATAAGGGAGGATGTTCCGAGGTGGTTAACGTCCTTACCCCTACTTATTACAGCTTGACAAAGGGAACACATGGCTTGACACCTGTTGTCCGCATTTCTGGTGAAATACCTCCACACCGAAGAGCTGATTTTTTTGGTATTTTCACCTGGCATGTCAACGGCCATATTCCTCCCACGGACAACAGGTGTCTCCCCGGGTGCCTGACTTAAACAAACCACCTCACCATCAGAATCCTCCTGGTCAATTTCCTCCCCAGCGCCAGCAACACCCATATCCTCCTCATCCTGGTGTACTTCAACACTGACATCTTCAATCTGACTATCAGGAACTGGACTGCGGGTGCTCCTTCCAGCACTTGCAGGGGGCGTGCAAATGGTGGAAGGCGCATGCTCTTCACGTCCAGTGTTGGGAAGGTCAGGCATCGCAACCGACACAATTGGACTCTCCTTGTGGATTTGGGATTTCGAAGAATGCACAGTTCTTTGCTGTGCTGCTTTTGCCAGCTTGAGTCTTTTCATTTTTCTAGCGAGAGGCTGAGTGCTTCCATCCTCATGTGAAGCTGAACCACTAGCCATGAACATAGGCCAGGGCCTCAGCCGTTCCTTGCCACTCCGTGTGGTAAATGGCATATTGGCAAGTTTACGCTTCTCCTCCGACAATTTTATTTTAGGTCTTGGAGTCCTTTTTTTTCTGATATTTGGTGTTTTGGATTTGACATGCTCTGTACTATGACATTGGGCATCGGCCTTGGCAGACGACGTTGCTGGCATTTCATCGTCTCGGCCATGACTAGTGGCAGCAGCTTCAGCACAAGGTGGAAGTGGATCTTGATCTTTCCCTAATTTTGGAACCTCAACATTTTTGTTCTCCATATTTTAATAGGCACAACTAAAAGGCACCTCAGGTAAACAATGGAGATGGATACTAGTATACAATTATGGACTGCCTGCCGACTGCAGACACAGAGGTAGCCACAGCCGTGAACTACCGTACTGTACTGTGTCTGCAGCTAATATAGACTGGTTGATAAAGAGAAGATGTCTATGTAACTATGTATGTATAAAGAAGACTGAAAAAAATCCACGGTTAGGTGGTATACAATTATGGACGGACTGCCTGCCGAGTGCAGACACAGAGGTAGCCACAGCCGTGAACTACCGTACTATACTGTGTCTGCAGCTAATATAGACTGGTTGATAAAGAGAAGATGTCTATGTAACTATGTATGTATAAAGAAGAATGAAAAAAAACCACGGTTAGGTGGTATACAATTATGGACGGACTGCCTGCCGAGTGCAGACACAGAGGTAGCCACAGCCGTGAACTACCGTACTGTACTGTGTCTGCAGCTAATATAGACTGGTTGATAAAGAGAAGATGTCTATGTAACTATGTATGTATAAAGAAGAATGAAAAAAATCCACGGTTAGGTGGTATTACAATTATGGACGGACTGCCTGCCGAGTGCAGAGACACAGAGGTAGCCACAGCCGTGAACTACCGTACTGTGTCTGCTGCGACTGGATGATAAATTATATAAAAAATATATATATATCACTACTGCAGCCGGACAGGTATATATTATATATTATATAATGACGGACCTGCTGGACACTGTCTGTCAGCAGAATGAGTTTTATTTTTATAGAATAAAAAAAAAAAAACAAAACACACAAGTGAAGTCACACGACGAGTGTTTAACTTTTTCAGGCAATCACAATAAAAGTATACTACTAACTATACTGGTGGTCAGTGTGGTCAGGTCACTGGTCAGTCACACTGGCAGTAGCACTCCTGCAGCAAAAGTGTGCACTGTTTAATTTTAATATAATATGTACTCCTGGCTCCTGCTATAACCTATAACTGGCACTGCAGTAGTGCTCCCCAGTCTCCCCCACAATTATAAGCTGTGTGAGCTGAGCAGTCAGACAGATATATATAATATTATATATAGATAATAGATGATGCAGCACACTGGCCTGAGCCTGAGCAGTGCACACAGATATGGTATGTGACTGACTGAGTCACTGTGTGTATCGCTTTTTTCAGGCAGAGAACGGATATATTAAATAAACTGCACTGTGTGTCTGGTGGTCACTCACTATATAATATATTATGTACTCCTGGCTCCTGCTATAACCTATAACTGGCACTGCAGTAGTGCTCCCCAGTCTCCCCCACAATTATAAGCTGTGTGAGCTGAGCAGTCAGACAGATATATATAATATTATATATAGATAATAGATGATGCAGCACACTGGCCTGAGCCTGAGCAGTGCACACAGATATGGTATGTGACTGACTGAGTCACTGTGTGTATCGCTTTTTTCAGGCAGAGAACGGATATATTAAATAAACTGCACTGTGTGTCTGGTGGTCACTCACTATATAATATATTATGTACTCCTGGCTCCTGCTATAACCTATAACTGGCACTGCAGTAGTGCTCCCCAGTCTCCCCCACAATTATAAGCTGTGTGAGCTGAGCAGTCAGACAGATATATATAATATTATATATAGATAATAGATGATGCAGCACACTGGCCTGAGCCTGAGCAGTGCACACAGATATGGTATGTGACTGACTGAGTCACTGTGTGTATCGCTTTTTTCAGGCAGAGAACGGATATATTAAATAAACTGCACTGTGTGTCTGGTGGTCACTCACTATATAATATATTATGTACTCCTGGCTCCTGCTATAACCTATAACTGGCACTGCAGTAGTGCTCCCCAGTCTCCCCCACAATTATAAGCTGTGTGAGCTGAGCAGTCAGACAGATATATATAATATTATATATAGATAATAGATGATGCAGCACACTGGCCTGAGCCTGAGCAGTGCACACAGATATGGTATGTGACTGACTGAGTCACTGTGTGTATCGCTTTTTTCAGGCAGAGAACGGATATATTAAATAAACTGCACTGTGTGTCTGGTGGTCACTCACTATATAATATATTATGTACTCCTGGCTCCTGCTATAACCTATAACTGGCACTGCAGTAGTGCTCCCCAGTCTCCCCCACAATTATAAGCTGTGTGAGCTGAGCAGTCAGACAGATATATATAATATTATATATAGATAATAGATGATGCAGCACACTGGCCTGAGCCTGAGCAGTGCACACAGATATGGTATGTGACTGAGTCACTGTGTGCTGTGTATCGCTTTTTTCAGGCAGAGAACGGATTATAAAGTAAACTGCACTGTCCTCACTAGTAAACTCTCTCCACTCAGTCTCTACACTTCTACAGTAACAGTACTCCTCCTAGTCAGCTCCAGTAAATCTCTCTCAGTCTCTTATAATCTAAATGGAGAGGACGCCAGCCACGTCCTCTCCCTATCAATCTCAATGCACGTGTGAAAATGGCGGCGACGCGCGGCTCCTTATATAGAATCCGAGTCTCGCGATAGAATCCGAGCCTCGCGAGAATCCGACAGCGTCATGATGACGTTCGGGCGCGCTCGGGTTAACCGAGCAAGGCGGGAAGATCCGAGTCGCTCGGACCCGTGAAAAAAAAACATGAAGTTCTGGCGGGTTCGGATTCAGAGAAACCGAACCCGCTCATCTCTAATATATAGTAGTGATGAGCGGGTTCGGTTCCTCGGAATCCGAACCTCCCCGAACTTCAGCCTTTTTACACGGATCCGAGGCAGACTCGGATCTTCCCGCCTTGCTCGGCTAACCCGAGCGCGCCCGAACGTCATCATCCCGCTGTCGGATTCTCGCGAGGCTCGTATTCTATCGCGAGACTCGGATTCTATATAAGCCGCCATTTTCACACGTGCATTGAGATTCATAGGGAGTGGACGTGGCTGGCGTCCTCTCCATTTAGATTAGAAGAGAGAGAGTGAGAGTGAGACACTTGATTTACTGGAGCTTAGGAGTACTCAGAGAGTGCAGAGTTTACTAGTGACTGACCAGTGACCACCAGTGCAGTTTTATTATATTATTATTTAATATAATCCGTTCTCTGCCTGAAAAAAAAACGATACACAGTGACACAGTAACAGTATACCATATCTGTGCTCAGCCTCAGTGTGCTGCATCATCTATGTATATCTGACTGTGCTGAGTGCTCAGTGCTCACACAGCTTAATTGTGGGGGAGACTGGGGAGCAGTAGCAGGAGTACATATTATTTAACAGTGCACACTTTTGCTGCCAGAGTGCCACTGCCAGTGTGACTGACCAGTGACCACTGTCTGACCACCAGTATATTGTGATTGTCTGCCTGAAAAAGTTAAACACTCGTCGTGTGGTGTTTTTATTCTATAAACGCATTCTGCTGACAGTGTCCAGCAGGTCCGTCATTAATTATATAATATATACCTGTCCAGCTGCAGTAGTGATATATATATATATTTTTTATATCATTATCATCCAGTCTATATTAGCAGCAGACGCAGTACGGTAGTCCACGGCTGTAGCTACCTCTGTGTCGGCAGTCGCTCGTCCATCCATAATTGTATACCACCTACCTGTGGTGTTTTTTTTTTCTATCTTCTTGATACTAGTAGCTTACTTTAGGAGTCTGCAGTGCTGACAGTGTCCAGCAGGTCCGTCATTATAATATATACCTGTCCGGCTGCAGTAGTGATATATATATATTTTTTATATCATCATCATCCAGTCTATATTAGCAGCAGATGCAGTACGGTAGTCCACGGCTGTAGCTACCTCTGTGTCGGCAGTCGCTCGTCCATCCATAATTGTATACCACCTACCTGTGGTGTTTTTTTTTTTCTATCTTCTTGATACTACTAGTAGCTTACTTTAGGAGTCTGCAGTGCTGCTGACAGTGTCCAGCAGGTCCGTCATTATATAATATATACCTGTCCGGCTGCAGTAGTGATATTTATATATTTTTTATATCATTATCATCCAGTCTATATTAGCAGCAGACGCAGTACGGTAGTCCACGGCTGTAGCTACCTCTGTGTCGGCAGTCGCTCGTCCATCCATAATTGTATACCACCTACCTGTGGTGGTTTTTTTTTTTTCTATCTTCTTGATACTACTAGTAGCTTACTTTAGGAGTCTGCAGTGCTGCTGACAGTGTCCAGCAGGTCCGTCATTATATAATATATACCTGTCCGGCTGCAGTAGTGATATATATATATTTTTTATATCATTATCATCCAGTCTATATTAGCAGCAGACGCAGTACGGTAGTCCACGGCTGTAGCTACCTCTGTGTCGGCAGTCGCTCGTCCATCCATAATTGTATACCACCTACCTGTGGTGTTTTTTTTTTCTATCTTCTTGATACTAGTAGCTTACTTTAGGAGTCTGCAGTGCTGACAGTGTCCAGCAGGTCCGTCATTATATAATATATACCTGTCCGGCTGCAGTAGTGATATATATATATATTTTTTATATCATTATCATCCAGTCTATATTAGCAGCAGACGCAGTACGGTAGTCCACGGCTGTAGCTACCTCTGTGTCGGCAGTCGCTCGTCCATCCATAATTGTATACCACCTACCTGTGGTGTTTTTTTTTTTTATCTTCTTGATACTAGTAGCTTACTTTAGGAGTCTGCAGTGCTGACAGTGTCCAGCAGGTCCGTCATTATATAATATATACCTGTCCGGCTGCAGTAGTGATATATATACATTTTTTATATCATTATCATCCAGTCTATATTAGCAGCAGACGCAGTATGGTAGTCCACGGCTGTAGCTACCTCTGTGTCGGCAGTCGCTCGTCCATCCATAATTGTATACCACCTACCTGTGGTGTTTTTTTTTTTCTATCTTCTTGATACTAGTAGCTTACTTTAGGAGTCTGCAGTGCTGACAGTGTCCAGCAGGTCAGTCATTATATAATATATACCTGTCCGGCTGCAGTAGTGATATATATATATTTTTTATATCATTATCATCCAGTCTATATTAGCAGCAGACGCAGTACGGTAGTCCACGGCAGTAGCTACCTCTGTGTCTGCAGTCGCTCGTCCATCCATAAGTATACTAGTATCCATCCATCTCCATTGTTTACCTGAGGTGCCTTTTAGTTGTGCCTATTAAAATATGGAGAACAAAAATGTTGAGGTTCCAAAAATAGGGAAAGATCAAGATCGACTTCCACCTCGTGCTGAAGCTGCTGCCACTAGTCATGGCCGAGACGATGAAATGCCAGCAACGTCGTCTGCCAAGGCCGATGCCCAATGTCATAGTACAGAGCATGTAAAATCCAAAACACCAAATATCAGTAAAAAAAAGACTCAAAAATCTAAAATAAAATTGTCGGAGGAGAAGCGTAAACTTGCCAATATGCCATTTACCACACGGAGTGGCAAGGAACGGCTGAGGCCCTGGCCTATGTTCATGGCTAGTGGTTCAGCTTCACATGAGGATGGAAGCACTCAGCCTCTCGCTAGAAAAATGAAAAGACTCAAGCTGGCAAAAGCACAGCAAAGAACTGTGCGTTCTTCGAAATCACAAATCCACAAGGAGAGTCCAATTGTGTCGTTTGCGATGCCTGACCTTCCCAACACTGGACGTGAAGAGCATGCGCCTTCCACCATTTGCACGCCCCCTGCAAGTGCTGGAAGGAGCACCCGCAGTCCAGTTCCTGATAGTCAGATTGAAGATGTCAGTGTTGAAGTACACCAGGATGAGGAGGATATGGGTGTTGCTGGCGCTGGGGAGGAAATTGACCAGGAGGATTCTGATGGTGAGGTGGTTTGTTTAAGTCAGGCACCCGGGGAGACACCTGTTGTCCGTGGGAGGAATAGGGCCATTGACATGCCTGGTGAAAATACCAAAAAAATCAGCTCTTCGGTGTGGAAGTATTTCAACAGAAATGCGGACAACATTTGTCAAGCCGTGTGTTGCCTTTGTCAAGCTGTAATAAGTAGGGGTAAGGACGTTAACCACCTCGGAACATCCTCCCTTATACGTCACCTGCAGCGCATTCATCATAAGTCAGTGACAAGTTCAAAAACTTTGGGCGACAGCAGAAGCAGTCCACTGACCAGTAAATCCCTTCCTCTTGTAACCAAGCTCACGCAAACCACCTCACAAACTCCCTCAGTGTCAATTTCCTCCTTCCCCAGGAATGCCAATAGTCCTGCAGGCCATGTCACTGGCAATTCTGACGAGTCCTCTCCTGCCTGGGATTCCTCCGATGCATCCTTGCGTGTAACACCTACTGCTGCTGGCGCTGCTGTTGTTGCTGCTGGGAGTCGATGGTCATCCCAGAGGGGAAGTCGTACTCGTAAGACCACTTTTACTACTTCCACCAAGCAATTGACTGTCCAACAGTCCTTTGCGAGGAAGATGAAATATCACAGCAGTCATCCTGCTGCAAAGCGGATAACTGAGGCCTTGGCATCCTGGGCGGTGAGAAACGTGGTTCCGGTATCCATCATTACTGCAGAGCCAACTAGAGACTTGTTGGAGGTACTGTGTCCCCGGTACCAAATACCATCTAGGTTCCATTTCTCTAGGCAGGCGATACCGAAAATGTACACAGACCTCAGAAAAAGACTCACCAGTGTCCTAAAAAATGCAGTTGTACCCAATGTCCACTTAACCACGGACATGTGGACAAGTGGAGCAGGGCAGGCTCAGGACTATATGACTGTGACAGCCCACTGGGTAGATGTATGGACTCCCGCCGCAAGAACAGCAGCGGCGGCACCAGTAGCAGCATCTCGCAAACGCCAACTCTTTTCTAGGCAGGCTACGCTTTGTATCACCGCTTTCCAGAATACGCACACAGCTAAAAACCTCTTACGGCAACTGAGGAAGATCATCGCAGAATGGCTTACCCCAATTGGACTCTCCTGTGGATTTGTGGCATCGGACAACGCCAGCAATATTGTGTGTGCATTAAATCTGGGCAAATTCCAGCACGTCCCATGTTTTGCACATACCTTGAATTTGGTGGTGCAGAATTATTTAAAAAACGAGAGGGGCGTGCAAGAGATGCTGTCGGTGGCCAAAAGAATTGCGGGACACTTTCGGCGTACAGGCACCACGTACAGAAGACTGGAGCACCACCAAAAACGCCTGAACCTGCCCTGCCATCATCTGAAGCAAGAAGTGGTAACGAGGTGGAATTCAACCCTCTATATGCTTCAGAGGTTGGAGGAGCAGCAAAAGGCCATTCAAGCCTATACAACTGAGCACGATATAGGAGGTGGAATGCACCTGTCTCAAGCGCAGTGGAGAATGATTTCAACGTTGTGCAAGGTTCTGCAACCTTTTGAACTTGCCACACGTGAAGTCAGTTCAGACACTGCCAGCCTGAGTCAGGTCATTCCCCTCATCAGGCTTTTGCAGAAGAAGCTGGAGACATTGAAGGAGGAGCTAACACAGAGCGATTCCGCTAGGCATGTGGGACTTGTGGATGGAGCCCTTAATTCGCTTAACAAGGATTCACGGGTGGTCAATCTGTTGAAATCAGAGCACTACATTTTGTCCACCGTGCTCGATCCTAGATTTAAAACCTACCTTGGATCTCTCTTTCCGGCAGACACAAGTCTGCTGGGGTTCAAAGAACTGCTGGTGACAAAATTGTCAAGTCAAGCGGAACGCGACCTGTCAACATCTCCTCCTTCACATTCTCCCGCAACTGGGGGTGCGAGGAAAAGGCTCAGAATTCCGAGCCCACCCGCTGGCGGTGATGCAGGGCAGTCTGGAGCGACTGCTGATGCTGACATCTGGTCCGGACTGAAGGACCTGACAACGATTACGGACATGTCGTCTACTGTCACTGCATATGATTCTCTCCCCATTGAAAGAATGGTGGAGGATTATATGAGTGACCGCATCCAAGTAGGCACGTCAGACAGTCCGTACTTATACTGGCAGGAAAAAGAGGCAATTTGGAGGCCCTTGCACAAACTGGCTTTATTCTACCTAAGTTGCCCTCCCACAAGTGTGTACTCCGAAAGAGTGTTTAGTGCCGCCGCTCACCTTGTCAGCAATCGGCGTACGAGGTTACATCCAGAAAATGTGGAGAAGATGATGTTCATTAAAATGAATTATAATCAATTCCTCCGTGGAGACATTGACCAGCAGCAATTGCCTCCACAAAGTACACAGGGAGCTGAGATGGTGGATTCCAGTGGGGACGAATTGATAATCTGTGAGGAGGGGGATGTACACGGTGATATTTCGGAGGATGATGATGAGGTGGACATCTTGCCTCTGTAGAGCCAGTTTGTGCAAGGAGAGATTAATTGCTTCTTTTTTGGTGGGGGTCCAAACCAACCCGTCATTTCAGTCACAGTCGTGTGGCAGACCCTGTCACTGAAATGATGGGTTGGTTAAAGTGTGCATGTCCTGTTTATACAACATAAGGGTGGGTGGGAGGGCCCAAGGACAATTCCATCTTGCACCTCTTTTTTCTTTCATTTTTCTTTGCGTCATGTGCTGTTTGGGGGTGTTTTTTGGAAGGGACATCCTGTGTGACACTGCAGTGCCACTCCTAGATGGGCCAGGTGTTTGTGTCGGCCACTTGGGTCGCTTATCTTACTCACACAGCTACCTCATTGCGCCTCTTTTTTTCTTTGCGTCATGTGCTGTTTGGGGAGTGTTTTTTGGAAGGGCCATCCTGCGTGACACTGCAGTGCCACTCCTAGATGGGCCAGGTGTTTGTGTCGGCCACTTGGGTCGCTGAGCTTAGTCATCCAGCGACCTCGGTGCAAATTTTAGGACTAAAAATAATATTGTGAGGTGTGAGGTGTTCAGAATAGACTGAAAATGAGTGGAAATAATGGTTATTGAGGTTAATAATACTTTGGGATCAAAATGACCCCCAAATTCTATGATTTAAGCTGTTTTTTAGGGTTTTTTGAAAAAAAAAAACCGAATCCAAAACACACCCGAATCCGACAAAAAAAATTCGGTGAGGTTTTGCCAAAACGCGTTCGAACCCAAAACACGGCCGCGGAACCGAACACAAAACCAAAACACAAAACCCGAAAAATTTCCGGTGCTCATCACTAATATATATATATATATATATATGTATATATATATATATATATATATATATATATATATATATATACACTGCTCAAAAAAATAAAGGGAACACTTAAACAACACAATGTAACTCCAAGTCAATCACACTACTGTGAAATCAAACTGTCCACTTAGGAAGCAACACTGATTGACAATCAATTTCACATTCTGTTGTGCAAATGGAACAGACAATAGGTGGAAATTATAGGCAATTAGAAAGACACCCCCAATAAAGGAGTTGTTCTGCAGGTGGTGACTACAGACCACTTCTCAGCTCCTATGCTTTCTGGCTGATGTTTTGGTCACTTTTGAAAGCTGGCAGTGCTTTCACTCTAGTGGTAGCATGAGACGGCGTCTACAACCCACACAAGTGGCTCTGGTAGTGCAGCTCATCCAGGATGGCACATCAATGCGAGCTGTGGCAAGAAGGTTTGCTGTGTCTGTCAGCGTAGTGTCCAGAGCATGGAGGCGCTACCAGGAGACAGGCCAGTACATCAGGAGACGTGAAGGAGGCCGTAGGAAGGCAACAACCCAGCAGCAGGACCGCTACCTCCGCCTTTGTGCAAGGAGGAACAGGAGGAGCACTGCCAGAGCCCTGCAAAATGACCTCCAGCAAGCCACAAATGTGCATGTGTCTACTTTAACGATCAGAAACAGACTCCATGAGGGTGGTATGAGGGCCTGACGTCCACAGGTGGGGGTTGTGCTTACATCCCAACACCGTGCAGGACGTTTGGCATTTGCCAGAGAACACAAAGATTGGCAAATTCGCCACTGGCGCCCTGTGCTCTTCACAGATGAAAGCAGGTTCTCACTGAGCACATGTGACAGACATGACAGAGTCTGGAAACACCAAGGAGAACGTTCTGCTGCCTGCAACATCCTCGAGCATGACCGGTTTGGCAGTGAGTCAGTAATGGTGTGGGGTGGCATTTCTTTGGGGGGCCGCACAGCACTCCATGTACTCGCCAGAGGTAGCCTGACTGCCATTAGGTACCGAGATGAAATCCTCAGACCCCTTGTGAGACCATATGCTGGTGCGGTTTGCCCTGGGTTCCTCCTAATGCAAGACAATGCTAGACCTCATGTGGCTGGAGTGTGTCAGCAGTTCCTGCAAGATGAAGGCATTGATGCTATGGACTGGCCCGCCTGTTCCCCAGACCTGAATCCAATTGAGCACATCTGGGACATCATGTCTCGTTCCATCCACCAGACTGTCCAGGAGTTGGCGGATGCTTTAGTCCAGGTCTGGGAGGAGATCCTTCAGGAGACCATCTGCCACCTCATCAGGAGCATGCCCAGGCATTGTAGGGAGGTCATACAGGCACGTGAAGGCCACACACACTACTGAGCCTCATTTTGACTTGTTTTAAGGACATTACATCAAAGTTGGATCAGCCTGTAGTGTGTTTTTCCTCTTTAATTTTGAGTGTGATTCCAAATCCAGACCTCCATGGGTTAAAAAATTTGATTTCCATTGATAATTTTTGTGTGATTTTGTTGTCAGCACATTCAACTATGTAAAGAATGTAAACTGTGTAAACTATGTAAGAAATAAATATATATATATATATATATTATTGAACCCATTATAATTTATTTTTTATTACGTTGGTGGCACAGTGGTAATATAATTGGGGCAGTGGGTGTAAAAAAATTCATTGGTGGGGCAGTGGTCAGAGACGCTGAGCGGTCAGCGGCTCCTGTCAGCGGTTCAGTTAGAATGAAGCCGCTGCCGGGGAGGGAGCAGTCTGCCAGGGAGATGAGCCACTGCCAGGGAGGGAGCCACCTGCCAGGAAGGTGAGCCACTGCCGGGGAGGTGAGCAATGTCACATTGTGTACATTGCTCATCGCGGCTCCGTACACACATGCCGTGATGAGCGATGTCACAAGCGATATTGCTCACATTGAGCATGCTGCACGGGCGACCGCCAACCTGCAATCAACGAGCGCGAGTGCACGCATCATTGATTGCAGGACTATACACACTAGACAATGTAAACGATATATCGTTCACAATCGTCGGTATCGGCCATACTGGGCAAAATAATCGTCTAGTGCACAGGTTCTCAAACTCGGTCCTCAGGACCCCACACAGTGCATGTTTTGCAGGTCTCCTCACATAATCGCAAGTAAAATAATTAGCTCCACCTGTGGACCTTTTAAAATGTGTTAGTGAGTAATTAATACACCTGTGCACTTGCTGGGTGACCTGCAAAACATGCACTGTGTGGGGTCCTGAGGACCGAGTTTGAGAACCACTGGTCTAGTGTGTATGGCCCTTAAGATAGTGACAATCAATTTGTTCCTATCTCACATTGCCCCAGGTGTGACTGGCAAGACATCCTTCTCAAGGAACATTTCTGTCCATCTTCAGCAATTGTGTTTACATCACAAATTTGTGAGATGTTCTCCTTAGCGGGACTTTTTGTGCTGTACCTAAATGCTCATGAATGGGCAATGCCAGGGATAAACTCACCCCTCTTAAGGGCCATACATCTCTTATCGTAGGTATATCATTTGTTTAGTAAATAAAACTGAATAAGTATTAGAGAGCTGTGACCAACTCCAATACTGTAGCTGACAATGTTGAGGTTTATTAGGAGGAATCCTTTAAGACAGGGGTCCCCAACTATGGTCCTCAAGGAACACTAGCAGTAGAGCTTTGTAGGATAGCCATACTTAAGCACAAGTGATTAATTAGTACCTCAGTAATTATGCTTTAACCATCTGTGATAAAGCATGTATATCATTAAAACCTGGACTGTTAGTGAGCCTTGAGGACCATGGTTAGGAAACCCTGCTCTAAGGACTAAGGGTTATTGTAATAATGCATTTATTACATAACCCAACAACCAATCAGTTACTGGATTACTGCAGCTTTAATTGTTGTGAAAAGCTATTACAAGCTAGCATATGATTGCTCACTACTGGGCTTAGTACATATGAGCAGTATGCCTCCTGTTATTAAATAAACCTCACAAGATGACGATGCCTTTTCTATATCAACAAATCCATTTCTTGATTTTAAAGTTGCTTAGCCATATTACAAAACACTATCTAATTAGTGGACAGAGGTCTGCCATATGCAAGCTATTTAAAGAGGAATACAGATGCAGGGACTAATTTTGTACACCTACATATGGGAACATCTCTTGGGTAAAATGAACTATAATTTGGATCTGGTTTATCTTCCTCTGCCCTTTTTCTGTATGTGAACCTGTATTGGTGGATACCACATTCAGTTGGGTAGATGCATTTCAACATTCCTAAAGGTCCATGTCACAACCTGGATTACAGCTGTGTACCCATTACTACTGAAAGGGACTATTAGAAGTCATATTGCAACCCTGTAAATTCCTTCTGTTTTTAAGTTGGATCTTATATAACCAAAGTAGCACTTCATATTAAGGCCTAGATTTATCAAGCCTTGGTGAGTGATAAATTGCACGGTGATAAAGTACCAGTCAATCAGCTCCTAACTGCCATGTTACAGGCTGTGTTACAGGCTGTGTTTTAAAAATGAGAGAAGCTGATTGGTTGGTACTTTATCAGCGTGCAATTTATCACTCTCCAACGCTTGATAAGTCTGGGCCTTAATGTAGTAAGTTGCGGCACAATGTACTAAAGATCGTTTTGTTAAAAAGACGGTTATTTTTTATTAACAGTTTCTTATATAGTGCAGTGAAAGGGTTAAAGCTCGTCTCTGCTTCAACATGTCATAGAATTGTTTGTGTTACAGAACTGTTTGTTCCAGCACATTTTTGCTACTGTCTTTGTCTGTTATCTTTTTATACCGTGTGCATAACTTTTCTTTTTGAGTACAAACTTGCCCATATATGTATATCCTTCCGCTGCGGCAGTTTCTAACCAATCATGTTATGTTCACCCCCTTTTGTGTTCTGTCCAATTAGTTATTGACTTGGGACATACACGCCCTAAATCCTTTCTTTTATATACTTTTGTTAAACAAACAATAAACAGTGTGAATCTTTACTGCTTGTGTTTTGCATGTTACTTGTAGCATAAGGTTTACACTCACGGACGTCTAAGGGACTATCACATCGAGGGTTAAAGAATAGAGGAGCAATCCTTACAAGTGGGAGCTCGCCCGGGATTCAGTTGATCGTCCCCGGACCGGCAAGATAGAGAATTTATTGTCTGTCTTTGCCATACGGGATTGCGGTCATACACTGAAGCTGAATCCGTGTCAGTGTTCTGGGAACACGTGACCTAACATCTTTAATGTCTGGGACTTAAAGATACGTCTGAGAAGTGACCAGGGGTCCAAGCGCAATTCTCCAAAGACGTTAGTATCTGGGATACTTAAAATAGACCTGGGAGTCTATACATAACGTAGATTTTACCTCGATTTGATTGTCTACTTATTATGTTATGGCCATAACAGATATTAGAGTATAAGTTTCATGTATTCAGCTTGACGGGTGGTAAGTGAACGTCTGTTGAATACCCTTATAACTTTCTTGCTTCCTATCACAATACGCTGCATTTCCAAGTCCCTGTACGAGTGGTGAGTAAACGTACAGATTATTACTATCGATTGTTTTGTTAAAGTACTATGCAGATGATATTGTGATATTGTCAATAACTAATTAACTGGTTAGCTGATGCATGCATAGAAAGTTGTTGGAAATTGTGTTTTTACTATGGGCTCTGGTCAGAGTAAGAAAACTGTATACCCCCCTCCCCTACCCGGGGAGACATGTAAAGAATACGTGGCCCGTAATTCTACCTCTGATTATTATTTGATTGATCCCTGGGTGGATAATTTAGCAGGGTGGACAGAGAAAGCAGGATAGGACCCATTCCCACGGGAAGGCAGTAATTACCCTTTCTATATGGATATGGTTAAAGGTCTTTGTTTAGGGGACAGGGAAGCCTGGCCGTGGTATGATCATGATCCACAATGGGATATGACATATATGCGGGCCGGGGGTGAGCAGTGGCTGACCATAGCGCCCTATTGGTATGATAAATCCATCAATAAGAAACAAAGGAGGATTAAAAATATCAGTTCCCAACAGCACAGAAAGGAGGAAGTGAGAACCTGTAAATCTTTGAAAACCCTCTGGCCTCCCCCTTACAGCCCAATATATCCTGCTCTTAAAGACACAGATCTCTTAGCAGCAGTAACCCTTTCACAACAGATGGGATCGCCTCCACCTCCACTGCTAGAAAATGCGTCCACTAGCTCTATCCCTAACGCACCAGTAACCCAGAGTTTAGATAATAGTGTAATAACCTCCCAGCCCACATCCCTTAAACAACCAGCCACCCGCCGCACAGCCGATTCCACTATCGCTGCCGAGGGCTCCTTCTCCCCCCATGTCACTCGAGGAGGAACTGAATTCTCTGACGGCGGTGAAGCTTCTTCCACCACCGTTGCCCTCCACTTACCCTTTATGACAGTGGGAGACCAAATGTTAATAAAACCCATTGAAATAGAAGAGTTAGACAGGATAGTAAAACACTGTCCCAAGCCCACCATTACCCCCGATGGCTGTATATCTTATTTGCGCAAAGCTTGCAAAGGATGCAGCTATACACAAGAAGACATGAGGCTGATTATAGATGGTGTAACCGACCACTATAATGGATGGGATTGGACAAAGGTCCCTGCCATCCACACACCTGCTGCACAAAATAGTGCCGCTAACTACACCCTCAACACACAGACAGGTATCGAGAATATGTGGAAGGAAATTGATGCACATATGAAGGAAGTCTTTAAAACCCGTGCTTCTTTGCCTGTCGCTGTAGCTTGTAAACAGAAGCCTTCAGAGTCTGTTACTGAGTTTTGGAAAAGGTTTAAGGACTGCTGGATAGATGACGCTGGCTTACCTTTGCTTAACTCGGAAAGCTTACTCATTTCCACCTTCATTAACAACCTTCTACCTTCTGTCATAGTTTCTGTTAAGCAAAGCGTCTCTTCCTGGACTTCTGATAGTACGAAAGATTTTGAGAAACATCTATATGAGAAAGAGGCTGCAGGGTGTTTTGATGTAAAGAAACCTGCACCCACTCATAACTATCAGAACTCCAGATGCTTTGACAGACAGAACCAACCCCGCAGTCAGGGAAGATTCCAAAGACCCCAACATAAATCACCTACAGGAGACATGGCCGGCAAACGGCACACCTCCTGTTACAACTGTGGCCAGGATGGTCACTGGGCAAGAGATTGCCCCCAGCCCCCTCAGACACCTCGACAGCCTGCTCTGAATCCTGCCCCCCAACAACACCCCCGCCCACGCCATGACAACCCTCTCTCTGATCATGTACGTTTCAGAGTTGACTGGCAAGACCCCGCGCACTGACGGGGCCCGGAGGAGGGTATCCCAGCCTTTATTCAACTCACCCGTCATTGGAAAGATTCACCTCTGCTGCCACTTATTATAAATGGAAGTAAAATTCCCTTTTTAGTGGACAGCGGTGCAACAACCAGTGTTTTGTGTTCTGACCTATATGATGGTGATTTGGAAAAGACTGCTCCTTCAATGGGAATCAATGGGATACCCACCAATGCCTACCTAACCAAGGCCCTCTCTGTCTCCACAACAAAGGGGTTGCGCATGGGCAAACATAGGTTCACAGTCATACCTGAGTGCCCCATTAACCTACTAGGTAGGGACCTGCTTAGCAAACTTTCCATCTCTATTCTGCCCTCACCTACTGGTACTGGGTTGGATATTGAATCCCCTCATTTTCCAATTTGGGGAATGACTACCAACATGCCTGACCTCGCCCAAGTAAACCCCGCTCTTTGGTCAGAAGGTCCATATGACACTGGCCTAATCTCATGCACACCATATAAGGCCAATCTCAAACCCAACTCACAACCTGTTTATCAAAAGCAGTATCCCCTCTCACCAGAAAAGATAGAAGGTCTCCGCCCCATGATACAGCAATTCTTACAACAGGGTATTCTCAGACATATTGTATCACCATACTGTACTCCTGTGAACCCTGTTGCCAAAGCTGATGGCAGTATAAGATTTGTACAGGATCTCAGAGCGATTAATCAGTTAATTGTCCCAATTGCACCAATTGTTCCAGATGTAAACTCACTCATTTCTGCAATCCCTGCAGATGCTGCGTTCTTCTCTGTAATTGATTTGAAGAATGCCTTTTTCAGCATACCTGTAGATTCACAGACACAATTACTTTTTGCCTTTTCTTTTGAGGGTAAACAACTTACCTGGTGCAGATTACCCATGGGCTATATTGACTCACCCGTTGTCTATAGCATTGTACTCCAGGCCACATTGAGGCCCTGGCAACCTCACCATGGTTCAGTCCTGCTACAGTATGCAGATGATCTGCTGCTCTGTAGTCAAACTGAGGAGGCCTGCCGAGAGGATGGTGTTTCATTACTAAACTGGCTTTGTGAATGTGGACACAAGGTGTCCAAAACAAAAATGCAATGGTGTAAAAAGCATGTTGATTACTTAGGTTTTGTGCTCACTCAGGGAGAGAGGAAAATCAGTCCACAACGCATACAGTCTGTATTGGGCCTGGTCACCCCAACTACCCAGAAGGAACTACTGTCCTTCCTGGGTATGGTAAATTACTGCAGACAGTGGATATCTGATTGCTCCTATTATGATAACATTTTGAGACAAGCCACACTGAAGGACAAACCTAAAACTGTACAATGGTCACAAGAAATGTTAACTGCATATGAAAGTTTAAAATGTATGTTGATGAAAAGTCCGGCACTTGGCCTCCCCAATTATGTACTACCTTTCCATCTATATGCAAGGGACAATTGTAAAACCATGGCGGGGGTGCTCACACAGTTTCATGGAGGGAAGTTGCGCCCTGTGGCATTTTTTTTCCAAAGTCATGCCATTGTCTGTGCAAGGTATGCCTGCCTGCCTTAGGGCTCTGGCAGCCTGTGCTATGGTTGCAGAAATGGCCACTACCCTCACTTTAGGCCACACCACAGTACTCCACACCACACATGATGTCCTGGCAATACTTAAAGGCTTACACACAGCACATGTCAGCACAACGCCTTAGTGGATATGAAGTACTTCTTTTGGGCAACCCTACCCTTACCATCAAGTACACTGCTAGTTCTTCTGGCCCTGCACCCATTCTCAATGCCCTTTTAGGCTTGAAAGGTCCCGAGGATGGACCACCCGACCTACATGACTGTGCTGCTTCCATTGAAGCTGAAACTTCTCCCAGACTTGACATGTCTCCCGTTCCCATACCAGGCGCAGATATAATTTTTGTTGACGGCTCCTGCAGTAGGCCCAATGACAATACATACCAAGCTGGTTATGCCATTGTCACCCTCCCTGACACTGTATTGGAAGCCCTGCCAATACCTTATCAGTCCGCGCAAGCTGCAGAACTCATTGCACTCACTAGAGCATGTCAGCTCTACCAGAACAAGCCTGTTACCATCTACACTGACTCCAGATTCGCCCACGGCGTTGTTCATGACCATGGGGTCATTTGGCAACGCCGTGGCTTTCTCGGGGCAGATGGTAAGGGTATCTCGCATGCGCAGCTCATCTCAGATCTGTTACATGCCATTACCCTCCCTTCTGACATTGCCATTATCCACTGCAAGGCACATACTGGCGGCAAGGATAATATCTCCCTTGGCAACGCCCTTGCAGACACTACTGCTAAACAAGCGGCCCTACAGCCTACTGCCCATTCTCACATGGCAGTCATGGCCCCTCCCTCCCTTGACAACGTCCATCTGCTCACTCAACTTCAAGCTGCTGCGACTAATACTGATCTCTCCGACTGGACTTACCCAATTCTGCAGAAAAATCCTAAATCAGGATTAATCTGCAAAGAGGGGAAACCCTGTATACCCCAGTCCAGTGCCCCTTTGCTCATTGCCCATTACCATGGTGTTGGTCACCATAGTAAAGCCACAACACTCCTCCTACTAACCAAGGATTTTTATGTTACTGAGGCCAAAACACTTGTGGACCAATATGTTAGCAGATGCATCACTTGCCTCAGGAACAACCCTAACAACCCTAATAAAGCGAAACACCAGCATCTTGAATACCCCACTACCCCTTTTACACACTTACAAATTGATTTTACCCATATCCCTGGTACAGGTAAACAAGAATATGCCCTGGTCATTGTAGATATGTTCTCTCGCTGGCCAGAAGTATTCCCAACTAAGTCAGAGTTCAGGGGTCGTAGAAAGAATGAATAGGACCCTCAAAGACAAACTAAGGAAGGCCACAGGAGGTACCTTCCACAAATGGAAGCAGGTCCTTCCCATTATCCTAGCAGAAATCAGAATGACCCCACAGAAAACTCTAGGATACTCACCCTTTGAAATACTAATGGGTAGACCCTTCCCCACACCCTGGGCTAAGAAACCGTTGATAATACAGGAAGGAGATCTAGAACTTATAAGGGAAGAGTATGTCAGGGCCCTTATAACCAGACTTGAGGAAATAGAACATAAAGTTGTTTGTAAAAATCCTTTGAATCCACAGGAACCAACACACCCTTTCAAGGTTGGAGACAGAGTCGTGGTAAAGGTGCTCCCCAGGAACAAGAGCCCAGGAGACTTCACCTATGGTCCCGAGACAGAAGTCGTAGCAGTGACCAGAACAGCAGTCCTGACTGACGAGGGGCCCACTTGGATTCATGCATCCCGAGTAAAGAAAGTTCCCAGACCAGACCTTGAAGAAGAAGCAAGTGATTCCCGCGAGGTACTAACGGGGGCAGACAGCCCTGACCTCCAACAAGGAGAAGATGGAGGTCTAGAAGGAAACAATTAAATGAGAATCATATTATATAGATTAATGATTCTAAGAGGGGAATGAAAGGGTTAAAGCTCGTCTCTGCTGCAACATGTCATAGAATTGTTTGTGTTACAGAACTGTTTGTTCCAGCACATTTTTGCTACTGTCTTTGTCTGTTATCTTTTTATACCGTGTGCATAACTTTTCTTTTTGAGTACAAACTTGCCCATATATGTATATCCTTCCGCTGCGGCAGTTTCTAACCAATCATGTTATGTTCACCCCCTTTTGTGTTCTGTCCAATTAGTTATTGACTTGGGACATACACGCCCTAAATCCTTTCTTTTATATACTTTTGTTAAACAAACAATAAACAGTGTGAATCTTTACTGCTTGTGTTTTGCATGTTACTTGTAGCATAAGGTTTACACTCACGGACGTCTAAGGGACTATCACATCGAGGGTTAAAGAATAGAGGAGCAATCCTTACATGCAGTATATTCCATTGCGCTTTACAATTAGAACAACAGTAATAGAACAAAACTGGGTAAAAACAGACAGACATAGAGGTAGGAAGGCCCTGCTCGCAAGCTTACAATCTATAGCACCCTGTTTTCTTGTATTTGAGGGCTCAAGTGGAATTTGGCATAAGTCCACTTCTAAACATAATATATGCATTTTCATTCTGGTTATGTGTATGCATATGCCCATATGCAGGTTTGGCACTGTGCCCTGTGCACTAAAATGTCCCCTCCTTATTGTCTTGATAGCTAGCAGTGGTCGTCTTTTTACACAAATCACCACAACTCCCCCAGAATGTCCGGAAAAATCCTGAATTTCAGGGAGCCCTCCTGGATTCTCAAAGGAGTGGGTCAGTTTCTCAAATGCTGCCCACATCCCAAGTGAAGTCTGCGGCCTGGTGGCTTGACAAGCTTCACATTGAATTGTGACTTTCTGACACTTTCTGTAAAATAATGCAACCACAATGCCACAGCCCACACCCCTCACCTTGGACATTTTAGAAGTCAACAAGTATGGACTTGCAACATGGAGTTCACCTGTCATAACGTCCTAGCCTAGCCAATGAGAGTCAGTTCAAAAATAACATCTATCAGGTGGATGTTGAGGTGAAAATGGTTTGAATTTAGTGTTCATGGTTTGCAAGCTGCAAGAGAAGAAGGTAAATGTACAGGTCTCAGCCCGGTAACTTGTGTGGCTGTTTCTTGGCATGCACAGACAGCAGTATACTTCAGATATCTTAGTGTCACCACTTCTGCCCAGGATCTCAGAGGGGCTCCTTTTTGAACAGCTTTTCCAGACAGGTGTTACTGAATGACTACATAATACTGTTGTATATCACGGTGATATGTTGCACTTGCTATAAACAGTGATAATTACCGGTAGCCACTTCATGTGATACATGAATAAACCCCAAAGTCAGCATGTTAAGAGGACATGTTAGTAGTATAGTATCTTCAAATTCCCTTATCCAATTAAAATCTCATGTTCCCTTCATCAAGGTTATCACAAAGCACAGGTGAGAGACTGAGGGTCAGACACCATATCTAACTGTTGCCATTTGTCTGTAGAAAGTGGACCTTAAGCTGGAACAGGAAATTCAGAAAACAGTCATGGGAAAAAGGTGTGTTGTTTTTTTGCTGTAGAGCTGTGGGATGATGGATAATAAGGGCAGGCTTTCACAGGCCGAGTAAAGTTTGGGCATGTACAGATGCAGACCATCACAGAAACGCATATATGGCTGTCCAAGTCATATCATTTTTTACAGGTGTTGGATCAAACTTATGAATATCATTCAAACTTGGACCTCTATGACAGAACCTTATCATAATATTCTGTCCAGCTGAAGAATTCCCATCCAAGTTTGTGGGGTTATAACAATAAATCTAGGCCAAAGCTTTGAAAATACAGTAAGTAGCCTCTGGCTCAATTTAAATAGATCAAACTGTTGAAACAAAGGTAGAGTTAAATATATATTTTAATAAATATTATTTTATAGGTGGTGTATTTATTAGAATTAGAATTTGCTATCTAACACAGAAAGTACATGCTGTTCTCCTTAAGCTATATAAAAACAAACTGCAGGGTGCTAATATTACACTGCAGAGCATTCCCCAAAGTACTGTTCTTACTTTTATTTAAAGAGAAGGAAAATATTTCCTGCCAGGCTCCATGGTAAAGGAGGGTGCATGCTTTAGGATATCAACAGGCTGGCCAGCATTATCATGCTTCTCTGTATTGTGATCCAGCAGCCTGAAGACATACATTACAGAGATGCCACTGAAAAGCAAAAAACAAGAGGTTTGTTTTTTTCTAAGTCTCTGGTAAACTGATCACACCATACCTGCTCATGGGAACATAAATGTATCTCTTTGTATCAGTCTACTTATATAGCAATGCACAATGCGCCCGATTCAGACCTGATCACTGCTTTACGTTTTCACACAGCGGGCAATTATCGATCTACTGCGCATACGTATGTACCGCAATACGCACGTGCATTGCCAAACAGCGACAGGGTGGTGCGATCGCACTGCTGTTCGCAAGGTAATTGACAGGAAGAGGACATGTGTGGGTGGTAATTGACTGTCTTCTGGGAATGTCAGGAAAAACGCCGGCGTGCCCAAGCGTTTTCAGTGCCGGTGTATGACGTCAGCTCCGAACCCGATCGGCCTGGTTGGATCACACTGTAGAGTATGGAAAAATCATTCAATGGTGAGTGTGATGCGAATGGTTTTGCAGCTGTCCGCTGACTGAGGAGAATTTTCGCACAGCGTACACATGCAATCGCATACTTGCACGGGGTACATTTTCACTCCCCCTGGGCAGCGACTATCTGATCGCAGGACAGTGTCATTTGCAGCACAGCGATCAGGGCTGAATTAGGCCCCATGAACTGGTGCTGGAGAGTGCAGATAACAAGTACCCCATTTGATTGGAGAAAGATGCTAATTGGATAAAAACACAAGATGCAACTTGTGCCAGGTTTTGAGTACCTGCAAATCATGTCCCTCCAAAGAGACACATTTGTGACTTTTTCTAGTGACTTGCTTTATGTGTAAGCTGCCAGGTAAACAATGCATGCATTGCAAACAAACATATGCAACTAAAAAAAACAAAAGTCGCTATCAAAAAGCCCACAAAATAAGTTTATACCACACTACAATGAGCAGGTCGAGGGTCATGCCTAGATATATTGCAGGTCCCAATGAAAAAGTTTGAAAAGACCCCTACGTACCACCCAATGGCAAAAAATGTATATAACACATGTAACTCTGACAGGGAAGATGGGCCCCTCTCAGCTCTTGGCTCCATAGCAGCTGCACTGCCTGCACCTATGGTAGCTACGCCCTTGCCTGTAATACTAATTGAAAACCACAAATGTTTACAAAGAGTTTAAAAGCAAATTATAATTATTATTAATTATTATTATTATCCTTTATTTATATGGCGCCACAAGGGTTCCGCAGCGCCCAATTACAGAGTATATATGCACATAATCAAAACAGGAAAACAGTGACTTACAGTTAAAGACAATATAGGACAAGTACAGGGTAACTAAGTATAACTACACCAGTAGACGACATAGAGATAAGTTTCAAGGTGGCCAAAAAACTGCAGGATTTGGGCAGTTGAGGATTATTCAAGTAAGAAAAGGATAAGCACATGAAGGATTAGGGCCCTACTCGTGAGAGCTTACATTCTAAAGGGGAGGTGCAGACAGACAGGGGTGACACAGATGGGGTAGACCGAGCATGGGACAGAGGGTTAGGATGAGATTTGGCTGGGTTTGGTAAAGAACTGGGTCTTAAGAGCCCGTTTGAAGTTCTGTAGGGAGGTGGAGAGTCTGAGGGGGAGAGGTAAATAATTCCAGAGAAAGGGAGCAGCACGTGAAAAATCTTAGAGATAGGAGTGGGAGGAAGTAATCAGAAGACAGGAGAGTCGGCGTGCATTAGCAGAGCGAAGAGGACGAGTGGGAGAGTAAAGGGAGATAAGGTCAGAGACAGGGCCGTTTCTAGACAATTTGGCTCCCAGTGCGAGATTTCACCCGCGCGCTCCCGACGAGGGTGTGTGGCCTGATTAAAATGGGTGTGGTCTCATTAAAGTGCGCGCAGCCTCGTCTGATATCATCACACCCACCACAGGGGAAAAAAAATAAAAATAAAAAAAGTCCCCTTTTTACACATTACAGCAGGCAAGTGTCCCCATATTACACAGCGCGACAGGCAGGTGTCCCCATTTTACACAGCGCGGCAGGCAGGTGTCCCCATTTTACAAAGTGCGGTAGGCAGGTATCCCCATTTTACACAGTACGGTAGGCAGGTATCCCCATTTTACACAGTACGGTAGGCAGGTATCCCCATTTTACACAGTGCGGCAGGCAGATATCACCATTTTACACAGTACGCAGGCAGGTGCCCCCATTTTACACAGTGCGGCAGGCAGGTATCCCCATTTTACACAGTGCGGCAGGCAGGTGTCCCCATTTTACACAGTCCGGCAGGCAGGTGTTCCCATTTTACACAGTGCGGCAGGCAGGTGTCCCCATTTTACACAGTGCGGGAGGCAACCCCATAGGCAGGTGTCCCCATTTTATACAGTGCGGCAGGCAACCCCATAGGCAGGTGACCCCATTTTATACAGTGCGGCAGGCAACCCCATAGGCAGGTGTCCCCATTTTATACAGTGCGGCAGGCATCCCCATAGGCAGGTGTCCCCATTTTATACAGTGCGGCAGGCAACCCCATATGCAGGTGTCCCCATTTTTACAGTGCAGCAGGCAACCCCATATGCAGGTGTCCCCATTTTATACAGTGCGGCAGGCAACCCCATAGGCAGGTGTCCCCATTTTATACAGTGCAGCAGGCAACCCCATATGCAGGTGTCCCCATTTTATACAGTGCGGCAGGCAACCCCATATGCAGGTGTCCCCATTTTATACAGTGCAGCAGGCAACCCCATATGCAGGTGTCCCCATTTTATACAGTGCGGCAGGCATGTATCCCCATAGGCAGGTGTCCCCATTTTACACAGTGCGGCAGTCAGGTTTCAAGTGGGGGGGGAAGGAAGAGGGAGAAAGAGAGAGAGGATACTTACATCTTCCCGCTCCTCGGTCCCGCCGCCTCACGTCCCTCGCGCCGGCCGCCTCCTCCTTCCATGCGTATCTCCTTATCTCCTCTCCCCGAGCGCTCCTGCTCGGGGGGCGGAGTTTCGCGGAATGACGCGTATGCATCGTGACGTCACGACGCAAACGCGTCATTCTGCGAAACTCCGCCCCCCGAGCAGGAGCGCTCGGGAGAGGAGATAAGGAGCCACAAAGTGCCGCGGCGGGCGCCCCATGCGGTTGCACGGCTCGCCCGCCGCTAGAAACGGCACTGGTCAGAGATGTAAATGGGAGAGGAGTGGGTGAGTGCTTTGTAAGTGAGTGTGAGAAGTTTGATTTGGATTCTGAAAGGGAAGGGAAGCCAGTGAAGGGCTTGTAGGAGAGGGGAGGTGAACGTAATGCGTTTGGTGAGGAAGATGAGCCGGGCAGCAGCATTGAGGATAGATTGGAGTGGGGAGAGGTAATTGTCAGTGAGGCCAGTTAGGAGGAGATTACAGTAGTCCAGTCTGGAAATAATCAGTGAGTGAATAATGGTCTTGGTGGCATCCTGGGTGAGAAAGGGTCTGATCCTGGAAATGTTTTTGAGATGAAAATGACAAGTTTGTGAGAGGTGCTGAATGTGTGGGTTGAAGGAGAGGGAGGAGTCAAGGATTACACCAAGACAGCGTACTTGGGGGCTAGAGGAGATAGTCATGCCATCAATGGATAATGAGATTAGTGGGAGGTGAGGTTGTGCAGGAGGGTTTACATGCTGTATGTAATGTGAATGTAACTCCAGAAGCCCTCTGCAAATTGAATTTGAATGAAATGCAAAGAGATTACTAATGGGACAATACGCATGTCCTAATGCATGCACATCTATGTGATTTCAGTGCCCTACTTAGTGAAAACAGACATTTTTATCATTATCGGCACTTACCCCATATTAGGTGCAGGAGATATTTCTGAATTTTTGCATCCACAATGCTACACACTTTCTCTTGCATGTGTTTGTATTGTCGCTGCCCAGTTACCACCCAATGCTTCAAATGTGGCATGGTCATGAAGTTTGCAGTTTCGGCATTGATGTGCAGCAGAGACACAGTGATACTTTAGCATGCCTTCAGTGGTGCAAGTAAAAAAAAATCTTAGTGGTACTGTGTGTGCACGTCTAAGGTGCGCAGGCAAAAAAAATGGGCGTGACCATGTGCCATACAGGGTGTGGCCATAGAAAATGGGGGGGTGTCAACATCTACAGTAGTGCCCATTATTCACAATTCACCACACAGCAGAGCCCCTTATACTTGCTACGCCACAGAACAGAGACCTGTCAGGAATCCGCAGTCTCCATTGCATCACTTCCAGTGAGCAGGGGTTTCCTGGCTTCAGTCCTCTGTTTTCAGAGTATTCCCTGTGAATTGGACCTGTGGAACTACAGGTCCCAGCAGTTCCAGTCTTCAGTCTCCTGCAGCCCACAGCTCACTGTGTTTCACCTAACCAGTTCTATCTTTTGGTAACCACTGGTTTCAGCCAGTAGCCTGGAATACACAGTGTTTCTAGTTAAACAGCATTTACTCCCGGTGCACTACTGATCCCAGCCAGCCACCAGCAGTGCATGGCATTAACTGTCTACAGTGTTATTCTCCCGGTTAATCACCATCTCCAGTTAACTCCACAGCTGATCTGAACACCCAATCCAGCAGGGTGTGTTCTCACAGAGATCATCCAATCATCACAGACCAAGGTGTTTAAACTCCAGTTCCTGGCTCAGTCTCAGCGCCTTGGACAACACGTCACATTCTGTGAACAGGCGGCTCCTGTTTGCAATCCTCTGTCTACAGAGATATCCTTGTGTATTGGACCTGTGGAACTACAGGTCCCAGCTGTTCCAGTTCCGTTCCAGTTTCCAGCTGTTCCAGTTCCGTTCCAGTTTCCAGCTGTTCCAGTGTTCCTGTGGAACTACAAGTTCCAGCAACCACTCCAGCTCTCCTGCGACATTCAGTGTGCAAGTTCCTGTGTTCCAGTCTCCAGTTCCCCTGTGTTCCTGGTTACCCTCCTGTTCCTCCGTGTTCCTGGTTACCCTCCTGTTCCTCCGTGTTCCTGGTTACCCTCCTGTTCCTCCGTGTTCCTGGTTACCTACCTGTTCCTCCGTGTTCCTGGTTACCTGCTTGTTACTCCGTGTTCCTGGTTATTCTACTACAGCTCCGTGGAACTACAAGCATCAGCAACTCCTGCATTCGTTTACAGGCTTCACACCAATCTCCAACACAGTGTGCTTCAGCCTCAGCAGTAGAGACTCCTTCTCCAGGTGCATTCCATCACCTCACCTGTGAATCAGCTTGCAAGCTGCCTGTGCTTTCCCAATAGCACTGTGAACCCTGCATCAAGTCTTCTGCATCTGCTACCAGGTTTGCTACCAATATAATCACCTCTGCTGGCTCCACGTTTTAATCATCTCTGGTTCCCATACCAGCATATTGTTTCCTTGTTCAACTATACAGTCATACTGTTATTGTCATAGACTCTCAGCTTCCAAGCTGCACCATATTCATTTGCATTTATTGTTTGTTATTACTAGTATTCCTGCTGCCATATTGTTTTATCTTTCTGCTTAATAAACAACTTCGCGCACATGCGCAGGAATCCAATCCAGTTTCCTCACTTCTTCCATCCTACCTCCACTGACCCACTAGCGCCCCCTCCGGGGACACAAACCAGACCGAACCTGACAAGACCCTTATACACATTACGCCAGACAACAGAGCCCCTTATACACGTTATGCCAGATAATAGAGCCCCTTATACACGTTATGCCAGACAGCAGAGCCCCTTATACATATATTAAGAAAATCCAAAGGGGATAGCGTAGGGTCACAGAGGGGAGAGTAGGGTACACAGGGAGGAGAGTGAAGCCACAGGGGGGAGAGTGGGGCCACAGAGGGGAGAGTAGGGGACACAGGGAGGAGAGTGAAGCCACAGGGGGGAGAGTGGGGCCACAGGGGGAGAGTGGGGGGACATAGGGAGCAGAGTTGGGCCACAGAGGGCAGAGTAGGGGACATAGTGGGGAGAATGAGGCCACAGGGGGAGAGTGAGGCCACAGAGGGGAGAGTGAGGGACACAGGGAGCAGAGTGGGGCCACTGAGGGGATAGTAGAGGACACAGTTGGAAGAGTGAGGCCACTAAGGGAAGATTAGGGCCACAGAGGGGAGTATAGGGGCCACAGTGGGGAGAGTATGGGACACAGAGGGGAGAGTGGAGGCCACAGGGAGCAGAGTGGGGCCAAAGAGTGGGGACACAGAGGGGAAAAGTAGGGGACACAAGGGTGAGAGACAGGGACAAAGAGGGGAGAGTAATAGACAGCATGGATCATGGCACCACACAGGGGGATCACTATTTGAAGAGGCACAGGCACTCACCTGCAACACCATGCACCATGGGGAGCAGCAGCACCATCCCCACAGAAAATCCACTGTGGCAGCTCTGGGCTGGGAGGATCACACAGGGGACACAGTAGCCCGAGCAGTGCCAGCTCCATGGAGAGCCTGGGACCATGCAGCAGGGGAAGGAGAAAGGGCTTGGAGGACAGGCAGAGCCAGGAACAGCGCTGCTTACCCGCCTCATCAGCGGCCATTACCATGGTAACAGGCTGCTGGTTGGCTGAGAGACAGCCATTCTCAGCCAACCAGCGGCCTGTTATGCCATGAGTACTTTAATACAAAACTTCTCACAGCCGCTGTGGGACGGGCGGTACAGCATACCAGTTGCTAATCTCTTAACGGTATGCCATAACGGACCGTACCACCGTACTTTCACCACTGCATGCCTTACAAATAAACGGTGGGCTTCAGGGGTCCATCCATGATACTGTCATCACTGTACATACTGTATGTCATGACATAAAAAGGACTGGTTTTGGATGATCTGCCATGGCATTCTTCTTTTCATCCATAGAAGACCATTCAATGTATCTTTTATCTTCTTCACCTCAGCCCTCCCAATCCTTAAACACCAGTTGCATATTGACAGGATGTCTTGCTCTAAATTGTTGGGCATTGAGGTTTTGCCTTGGGAGCCATCAGTTGATTCACATGGCACACTTTAACTGCACTTCATATGGCACATGCTCTTAGAAGAGAGCTTGTACTTATCTATGCATTTCACCTTGGGATGTACTGTACAGATTGTTGTCCAAGTCAGCAGAGATGACTGCTAAGGGTATATCAGGCATAGCTTCTCCATATGTGGTCATCAGTGTCATCGGTGCAGGTGAACTGAACATCATGGGTTTTTCAGGTGACAGAACACTTGAATTTTTGCTGAATGTTGGAACTTCAATTGGTAAGTTGTCCAATGGAACCAGTGTAATATTGAAGTTCAAATTGTCCAGGCCTTTCATGTACATCCAGGTCTTCATGTACATCCAAGTTCTTTTGTACACCCAGGCAGGGCCGTAACTAGGTGTGTGCGAGAGGGGCCTCGCACACAGCGCAGAGCCCTGGGGAGCGCACAGTCACGGTCCTGATTTAACACTGTACGGAGCATCAGAGCTCCGTACAGCACCATTGCCCAGCCGTACCCCGCCCCAGCACAGCAAGCCGCCTCAGCTCCACTGTACGGAGCATCAGAGCGGGGAGGCAGCTGTGTAACCCTGCGCAGAGTAGAGGCCGACAGTGACCTGCACAGCACTCACCTCCGCAGCGCAATTATACAGCAGCGGCGCCGGTGACAGCATCACCACTCAGTGGTTGATGCTTCTGCTCCTCTCACGGGCGGCAGGGGCTGCCAGTATATTCCCCACTGCGCTGATTGCTTGTCCGGGCAGGGCCACCCTCCTCCCCCCCCCCCCCCCCCTTCCCCCATGTCTGATACATATCTGCCGCCTGCCAGCAATCGGAGCTCAGCTCCGTTCAGGCAGCGTTCAGAGCCTCTGCGCCTGCGCATAAGATCATTGCAGGGGAATGCCAGGGGTGCAGCTTGTCAGCTGACAGCTGTGCACGGATCAGCCCCTCCTCTTCCTGCTCTTCGGTCTCTGCAAGTGCTGCTCACTCCTCTCAGAGCACTCTGACTGTCCCGGCACCCTGCTTTTTATAACTCAGGTAGTACTATGGGGACACTGTCACATGTGTGTACTGGGGGGGGGGGGTGATATGGGGGAGGGTGTCTGTGTATACTGGGGGGATGTGATGGAGGAGGTTTGTCACATGTGTGTACTGGGGGGGGTGATATGGGGGAGGGTGTCTGTGTATACTGGGGGGATGTGATGGAGGAGGTTTGTCACATGGGTGTACTGGGGGGGTGATATGGGGGAGGGTGTCTGTGTATACTGGGGGGATGTGATGGAGGAGGTTTGTCACATGTGTGTACTGGGGGGTTGATATGGGGGAGGGTGTCTGTGTATACTGGGGTGATGTGATGGAGGAGGTTTGTCACGTGTGTGTATTGGGGGAATATGGGGGAGGGGATCTGTTTATACTGGAGGGATGTGATGGAGGGGGGTATGGGGGAGGAGGTTTATGTTTACTGGGGTGTAATATGAGGAAAGGGGGCTGTCATGTCTGTACTGAGGCTAAATATAGGGGAGGGGGTCTGTGTATGGAGGTATAATTTGGGGAGGAAGGCTGTCACTTCTTGTTTTGTTTAATATTTTCCATTGTTTATTTTATCTTTTATTTTTTATTTGTATTTTGATATTTTTACTTTTTGATACAGTGCGGGGTAATGTGAATAAGGAGTGATATGGGGCGGTGTAATGTATATAGGCAGCGATACAGTGCGATGTAGTGTGTATAAGGAGTGATACGGTATGGTGTAATGTGTATGAGGGGGAGGAGTCGGTATTAATTCTTAAACCGCCCCCCCCCCTAAAAGAAAAGTCTAGATCCGCCCCTGCCAGTGTCACAGAGGACAGCAGGGAGAGATGGTAAGTGTCTGTCTGTCTCTCTGTCTCTCTCTCTCTCTCTCTCTCTCTCAACGCTGTCTGCCGTAATGTGTAAAAAAGGGACTGGCTGCCGTAATGTGTAAAAGGGGACGCTGTCTGCCAAAATGTGTTAAAAGGGGGACGCTGTCTGCCGTAATGTGAAGAAGGGGACACTGCTTGCCGTAATGTGTAAGAAGGGGGACGCCATCTGCTGTAATGTGTAAAAAGGAGGAAGCCGTCTGCCGTAACGTGTAAAAGGGGGACGCTGTCTGTCGTAATGTGTAAAAAGGGGATGCTGTCTGCCGTAATGTGTAAAAAGGGGGATGCTGTCTGCCGTAATGTGTAAAAAGGGACGCTGTCTGCCGTAATATGTAAAAAGGGATGCTGTCTGCCGTAATGTGTACAAAGGGGACGCTGTCTGCCGTAATGTGTAAAAAGGGGTACGCTGTCTGCCGTAATGTGTAAAAAGGGGGACTGTCTGCCGTAATGTGTAAAAGGGGCTCTACCTGGTGTAGTGGCGGTACTGTGCGGTATAATTTGAATAATGGAGACTACTGTGCACCGTAGTATGAATTGGAATTATTTTGTGGCCACACCCTTTCCCCATGAAGCCACGCCCCTAATTTTTTGCACGCGCCTACGGCGCGCACTGCCCATATTTTACATAAGGATGGGGGGCGCCAATGCCATTTCTTGCACACAGCGCTAAAATACCTAGTTACGGCACTGCACCCAGGTCACTATCAAATTGATCCGCTTGGTCATTTGTTTTCCTAATGGGCTGGACAACAGCATATTGTGATTCTTCCTTGGTATGGTTGATGGCAGGGGTGTTTCAACAAAGGAGGGGGCCCCTCCTCTGTACGGCGCTGTAAACTCCAGCATTGTGCCGGAGTCTACTATGCATGCGCAGGTCTCCAGAAACATGGTGCGTGCCATGATCTGGAGATCATTTTGGAAACTGCGCATGCACGGCAGCCATTTTGGCAGCAATTTCTGCCACGACTGCAGCAATGCTGAACTCTTAAAAGGTAAGTATTAAAATGGGTGCAGTGTGGGCGGTGTGGGCCCCCCTGTACCCAGGGGCCCATGTGCACCGCACACATTGCTACATTATAGAAATGCCAATGGTAGATGGCTTGCTTCATGGCTTTAACAAGATTTTCTTTAAGGCCTTCTTTGGGACCAGTCATTGTGCTGTCTCTTGCACAGGTGTTGATTCATTGCATTGGTGACATGCAGTAGCATTGGTGTTTCCTTGCGGACAACTGGAGTCTCAATGCTGATTGCTGGCTCAACATCTGTGCCAGCAATGGAAGACACTTGCAGCATCTTTCCCTTCATTTGCACTAAAGCACTTACCTTAGCCTTAATATTTTATCTTGGCTTGACAACATTTTTCTTTGCTGCCTTCTTCTTCACATTTTTTGGGGGGAGGGAACTTGAGGCACTGCAGCTTCAATGGGTTACTATTCCCATTAGATGTCCACATGGATAGTGAAACTAATAGGGCAGGGGTCCCATGTTCTGAACTTGAGCCCATTATGTCACACATGAGCAGGGCCTTTATACACGTTATGCCCCACATGAGCAGTGGCCTCATACACATTATGACACACATTAGTAGGGGCCTTATAAACATTATGCCGCACATGAGCAGTGACACCTTCTAGTGTTCATTCTAGCACCCTGCACCTAATCATTGAGGCGGGCATATTGTACTGTATTAAAAATGTGTGGGGCAAATTTTTAGATGTGATGTATCACTGCAGCTACAGTAGCTGTAGCGATACATGAAGTCTACAATTTACTCCTTCAAAATTAAAATATGTCCGTCTCACTGATTAGGTCCAGGATGTAACTCTTCCCTGATACAAATTATTTCAAGCAGCACTCATGGAGCCCACTGTTTATTTGTAAGAGACACTACCACTGCATCTATGCTACCGCATACAGTGTCACTGCTGAAATTGCAGTCAGCAGCTTCTTACTTGTGAACCTTCTTCTCCCTATTGTCAGTGTTACAATGAAAGTGTGGGGCTTGTCTATAGTGTGACAGTAAAGTGCCACACTTCCAGTCCCATGAGGAAAGGATGCTGCTTTATCCCCAGTCTGCTAGGGCAAGCAGCAGGTGTAGGACCATGCGCATTGTCATAGTGGGTGCATGGGCTTCCATAGCTATGTGGTGCCAGGGGCTTATGGGGCCCCAGACCGAGGTCAAACTGTTGTCTTCCAACTTATAGGAATTGCATACTAAGTAATTGGCTCGAACAGAAAAAGGGATTTCTTAGGGGATTCCCGGGGGTCACCATCCTCTTGTCACTTTTGCAGCTCCTGTGTCTCTGACCGCTGGCATAAGTGTACTGGTGTGGCGGTAATCCCTGGCATCGAATATGCAGTGATTCCCACCGGGTTTGGTTCCTGAGCGCAGCCATATTTGTGTAAGTCAGGTGATTGCTCTACCACCAATGTGATTCCAGCTCTTGATCATCTGACCCCAGCAGCCCCTGTAAGAAAACTTCCTGAAGAGCTAGCAACGTCACTCACAGCCTACTTCCTCGAGGGCTAGAAATGATGCTCACAGCCTACTCTGTGACCAGACCCTCTTGTCTCCTTAGGGTGTATTCTCTGATACTTACATTGGGAAAATAAGTCCCTATCTTGTGGTTCCAGCCAGGTTCCCAGCGATTCCAGTTCCAGCCCAGTTCCCAGCAATTATGGTTCCAGCCAGTTCCCAGCAATTATGGTTCCAGCCAGTTCCCAGCAATTCTGGTTCTAGCCCAATTTCCAGCAATTCCGGTTCCAGTCTGGTTCCCAGCAATTCTAGTTCCAATCCAGTTCTCAGCTATTCCAGTCCCAGACCTGCATTCATAACTGTTGTTCTCACCTCTGCAGACATGTTATACACCAAACCACGAGTTTTTGCTAGTCAAGTATTCTACCATTCCTGAACTACTCATCAGTTCAAGACCAACCAGCCCTAGCAAGTTCTTCCTGCAGATTCCTGTCCATGTGAAGGAACTTTATAAAGCCACCTATCTTCCTCCATGAAGCCTCTAAAACCGACACCTACAGTACCACAGATACCAGTCCGAGAACACAAATTACTACTGACGTGACAATTAGTGCTCATATACAGTAGGTGATGTTCTCTCTCTCTCTCACTCTCTCTCTCCCTTTCAATAAAGCTTCATACTGATATAGTTAATCTACAAAGTAGGTTTCTTCTTTATTAGCGTCTTTGTGAAGGGAGTTGGAGGTTGGAGATTGAGCTCCAAGATTAGGACATTCCATGAAAAAACAGTGTGCTGAAAAGGGTACATGAGTAAAATATTCACTGAAAGTGAAATAGAATGCATTAGGTAGTATCCCCTCAGATAAGAGCTGGGTTTTTTCTCTGCCCTCTCCTCCTCTGTCTTTACATTAACTCAGTGGTGCAAGTAGAAAAAATGTCTTATAGGTACTGTGTGCGTGCGCCCAAAAAATTGGTGTGGCCAAATGCCACATGGGGCGTGGTCAATGAAAATGGGGGCGTGATACACATATGGGGGGAGGGGCAGATACACATATGACCCCAATAGTGCCAGATACACGTTGCCCCACTGTGCCAGATACACAAATGCCCCCAGAGTGCCAGATATACATTGCCTCACAGTGCCAGATACACATTGCCCCAGAGTGCCAGATACACATTGCCCCACAGTACCAGATACACATTGCCCCACAGTGCCAGATACATAAATGACCCCAGAGTGCCAGAGATACATTGCCTCACAGTGCCAGATACACATTGCCCCACAGTGCCAGATACACAAATGCCCCCAGAGTGCCAGATAAACATTGCCTCACAGTGCCAGATAAACAAATGCCCCCAGAGTGCCAGATATACATTGCCTCACAGTGCCAGATACACAAATACCCCCACTGTGTCAGATATACATTGCCCCCCAGTGCCAGATACACATGTCCCCCCAGTGCCAGATATGCCCCCAGTGCCAAGTACACATCCGCTGCTCCAGTCTTGATCCTGTGTGTGAGGGGAGAAGAGCGCAGCCTGCGCCTCTCTTGCCCCTCAGTCTCTGGTGGCGGTGCGGGTGTCTACCTATAATTCAGCACCGATCCATGAACCAATCAAAGCTCACGTCCCGACAGCCAATCAGGAGCCTTGGCTGCCGGACCGCGAGATCTGATTGGCTCACGGGCTGGCACTGAATTGAAGGTAGACACTGAGGGGAGGAGAGGCGCACGCTGCGCTCTCCTCCCCTTAAGCAGCAGCGGCAATGAACAGCAGCGGAGGGAGGGAGGGGCGTAGCGGTGGCCTGTCGGCGGTGGGTACACGGCTAAATTCTTAAGGGTACGCCGTACCCGCCCACTTGCACCGCTGCATTAACTGGAAACTGCAATTTTCTTAGCCCTGAAGACCATGCAGACGTGGAGCTGTCAGATTTCAATGCTGCCAACAGGGATTTATCACTAGAAGCATCATCATCAGCAAATAAGGTTAGGGAAGTTAAGTGGTCCTGTGTTGCACGTGTACAAAGTAAACAGAACTATAATGTGGCATATTGTGAACTAGGGACATTGTAATAGTACAATATAATGAACTGGGGGCACTGTGTGGTATAACGTGAACTAGGCCACTTCTTAGGGGCATAAAATTAGCAACTGCTGTGGAGAGAGCTGTTTCTCTATAAGCACAGAGGTGGGGACCCCTTCAATTGTTGTTATGGGATGCACAAAATTCTGGCAATTGCCTGGGATGAGTGCAATCTGTGTGGGAGGAGTGCCACTTCCAGCAGGAGAGGGAGCACCACTTAGGGTACCCAAGGGTTAGTGCAAGCACTATCTTTGCAAATGGCAACAGGTACTTTTTAACTCTGTCAAAAAAAATTTGTGTATAAGAAAATGTGCTGCCTACTTGTATCACATAAAAGTGTTCCATAATTACATGTCTAAAAAAAACACACCTATTGTAGATATGAGAACCAGCTCATACAGTACAAATAACTTGTTCTAGAAGAATATTTATGCATCCTTATTTTGTGTTTACGGATAACTCATTAAACTACAGTAATTTGTCCACTTCTGCCTAACCTAAAATTATTGTATATGTGTTTTTGTTATTAAGATCTCATTATGGCATCATGGTTGTGATTGTGAGTAAGTAACACAATAGGATTGTTTTGCAGGTTTTACTGGGAAAGGCCCTTAGATAATGCTGACGTGGTGCCAGAAGAGAGTACTGGTATATTTGTATTTCCAGTAAGCAATTCTCAGGCAATGAGCCATGTAGCAGCTGGTGGGTAACCTAAAGCCCAATGACTGAATTCTCTACACAAAAAAAAAGATAGGTTTCTGTGTGATCCAGCACTTTGAAACTATCCAGCCAGTATGAGAAAGGATGTTGGTGATATCAATGATGTTTGGGTGTTAGAAAACTTGATAATAATGGATTAGTTTGCTGCAGAGACATTTGGCCTTTATTTTTACAGTACATTACTCTTTTGAGGTAATACTTCTTTTATGATTATCTAAAGAAAAACAACCAAAGGAACAAGGGCCAGTTCTCACCATTGTCCGTTGTCTTAGCTATAATGAAATAATAAAAGCAGAGTGTGGGGAATGCAGTAATTGTAATTGTACAAGAGCAATACTGGTGTCATATATACTAGACTGACGTCAGTTTTAGGTAAGACTAACATTTTTTAAGGTTTCAGTCGTCTGAGGTTTGCAGTGTTTTATTGTGTTCTTTTCTCCTGTATTGAAAGAATTGAATGATAACAGTAAAAGCGGGAAATGTTGACCGATAACAGATATTTTAAATAAATCCACTGTTATTGCAAAATATCAGTTCAACAAAAGAGTTGTGTCTGTGTATGGAAGTTACAGTACAGTTGTAAAATCTGAATGAGTATTAGTTTATGTCTGAGGTATGACTGTCTCTCCACAAAATCTAGATAAGGAGCCCATTGCTCTTACAGTGGTGGAAGGGCTCACAAAAATTTTAGCGACTTTGAAAAGTAATTGGCCCATTTTATACAGAAGCAACCCATTTCATACGTTTACATAAACAGTCTACTGTGACACTAATATAAAGGTAAGTAACCTATATTAAGCTAGCATCTATGTTCTACTATAATATAAACTTAGCTGTACCTATTATCTGTGGATATCTGCTGTAACTAGTGCAAATGATCAACAACACCTAGTAAACGGCCCAATATATATTATACAATTATTGTGCATTGTATTGCAAATTAATTGCAGTACCAAAGAAATCTCTGCCTTAGTCTTAGCACATATAGGCGTCTGGCAGCTATGGTATACTAGGTCAACATTCATAATGTTGTCAAAGTCAGAAAAATATCTCTATACACACTGCCATATTTGCACCTCATTCTGGTCCGCGCTGCGCATGCGTGCGCTCTCCCGTGCGTGCGCATACTCACAGTCGCGGGCACCCGCAGGCGCACGGTATGCGTATTTACGGTAGAGTTTATGTGATCGTAGCGTTCGACTCAATCTTTACATATTTTCAGTAATAATGTATTTTGTAGATCATGGTCCCTTTGATAGATTCTGAAAGTTTAGTTAATATAGCATGTTCCTGAACAGAGAGATCCCTCTTTGTATTGTACGAAGGGTCTAACAGGGGTCATACAGTGGTGTTTGGTACCCATCGGAAGAGTATTTAAATAGCAATATTCCGGTGTTGGTTTGGAGCGGATTAATCGCTCATGCGAATAGTTATGGACATAAGAAGTTTATGTCCATTTACTATTATTTGTTCTTATTTAGTCATGCGGCGGGAAACTCAGTATCCCACCCACCTGAACAGTTGGAAGCAGTCACAGCCCACCTGTATGAATCAACCTATGACCTTTTGTTATAATGCGAAGCCGAATTCCTGTGTCCAATGAACAATGAGATTGTAGGGACCATTGAATTGTATTGTGTGTGGGGCATAAATAGGCAGGCCGACCATATCCAGTTCACTCTCTTCAACGGTTCTCATTGCTGATAATCGGGAGCTGGATATCGAGGCGCATGCGATCGTTTCCCCTTGTGCGTAAGTGTTTCTCCGCAATCATATTGATCTTCTTGTTATTCCGAGCCAATCTCTCTAAATCTCTCTCTCTCTCTCTCTCTCCTTCTCTTTCTCTCTCATTTTCCCTTAAATTGTATTATATTGTATTTCCTGTGTAGTTATCTGGTTAGGTAGTCTATGTTATATTGTAGTGTATGACTTGTATTGTGTTTAACTCTTTTGCAAGTATAGCATTCATAATATATATTTTAGGCGTTGGACCCTGAGCACGGTATCTGTGTGTTTCTTATAGTATTAAGTATTCTCAGAGCGTCGGTGACGCTCAAACAGCTTTTAAGGTAATAAGGTTATACTGTGTTGCATTTACACTCTAACATTACACTAAGGTTTTACTGTACAATACACTGTTTATGGTTTAGATACAAAGGTTTAATATAGTGAGCGTCAGCGCCGCTGGTGATCTCCTCGTGGTCCCGAGCGTCCGCTACGCTATAGCGAATCATTACGTTAGTCAACAGCCAATAACGTGCCTGCCTGTGATCTCTTGGCCGTGAGTGAACTTGACGCTTGAGCGTCTCGATCACGGCAAAGCGATTGTTACGCAACTAGCGTACCCTTACGGTACTTCCTACGTAGATAGCGTACAGTGTTCTTAGACCTCATAAAGGGTATTATATACGATAAATATTTAGCTTTATCAATTGCGGGCTCGTCCTGTCCTTCACATATCTGCACTAGGTAGATACAGCAGACATTATCCATCAGCAAAGGGCGGGAGGTTGTATTCCTCGTGGTGCTGACGGGATAAGCGTCTGCTTCTCTTAGTAAAGGGTGCTGAAGGAATCCGGGAACCGGAGGTAAGAACAAAACAATAGTGTCTTTTTAAAACTGTTTATTTTTCTGTCTTGCGTACACACGCACGCACACATATATATCTGCATTTCCTTTTCATTGGTGTATTTTCGTATGTCACTCTCCTGTTTGCCAGTTCTATAGTTGATAAACGTGCTTAGAGAGATTTGTCACTATTTAATAGTTTAAGAGTAAAGGTAATATAGTTAAAGTATAGACAAACACACAGCTGTGCCTGAGAGACAAGGCGAAGTCAGTGTGGTGCGTGGTAGATGATAAAGGATCATCTACATTGATAAACGTATAAATTGTGTTACGGTGGATCTTTGCTTTGCGTACACGTGTCTCTAACAAAAGACTGAGACTTGCGTATGCAATCCAAGGGCCGACGCACGCAGCGTATATTACGCAACGGAGCGTACGGGTACGCCCACGTAACTCAAATCACAAGTTTTTTTTTCTCTCCTCTCAACGCGATAAGTAGCGCCACGCGGTAAATAACGCCAGGCGATAAATCGCGCAAATTTTTTTTACATTCCAAATTTAAATTAACAGATCCTTCTCCTAATTGGTAACACATCTGGTCTAAAGAAAAATTTCTGCGCAGAAATAGAAATAGAAACAAAAGTGTATATGCGGTGAATGAGTGTTTGTTTTTACAATTTTAAAGGTTGAACCACAAGAAAAGTCGAGTACTCGTGAGGTACATGCGTGTAAGTGACGTACACGGTGGCTAGGGAGGCATCCCTGGTTAAATATACAATTTGAGCATTAGAGTGTAGCAGACCAGGAGGTCATACTGTAACAGACCAGGAGGTCATAACAGACCAGCAGGTTCAGGTACAGCAGACAAGGAAGTCCGCTATACAGTCCACAGGCACAACACCAAGAAAGGGTTGGTGCAACACCCATATAGGCCATATAAGCTCTGGCTGAAGGAATTCGCAGCAGCAATTTTCGATTCCACTGGTCGCTCAGTACATAAGATTAGTTGCTTGTGTACTAAACGATTGTACCGCACGTAATTGTGTGCATTAGTAAACCTGACCGGTACTATTTGTGTACGAAGGTCATAAACGCTATTTGTACATTCTAACGTGATTTGTGTAATTTTTTTTTATTTTAAGGGAAGTTCGCTGCTCACTCAGGAACTATCCAGCAACCAATAGTTACTGGAAAGAGTAAGTGTTCTTCGGATCACCCTCACAGGTTCCAGTAAATAGAGGTTCAGGTCGCAGGGGCCCTAGGTCGAGTACGCCAGCACCATATCGGTGTGATCAGGTCGTATTGGTCGGCGTGGGCGAGTGAGTGGGGTACTCGGTAAACCGCCACCGTCAGCCTATTTTGGACATTTGGTTTGCGTAAGGGTTGGCTGGATAAAGCAACACTTTCGAACTATGGGGGCCACTTGTTCAGGTAGGGGGCGATCAACCTCGGTTCGGGTTGATTCAGTGAACCGACCAATTGGGTCGGCAAGGTATGTAATGTGTGAGAAATACGGAAGTCACACAGAAGCTTTATGTGATGAATGGGAGAGAATGACAGTACATGACGGGGAGAAATTCCCAAGAGTAGGTAGCTTCAGCTCAGAAGTGTTACAAAATTTAAGGAGGAGGATATGTCTCATTAAATCAACAAAGAGACGAATCAAACATTACGATTATTTGCAGTTGTGGCAACAGGAAGGTGACATACAGAGAGGATTGGCTCAAGCGGCGGGATCTGGCCCTATCTGGAAACTGATCGCCACGGCCCCACCGCCACCATATATATCAGGAGAAAAATTGGTTGCGGAGAATGACGCATTAAGGTGTAACAAACAACAAACTCTTAGCAACTGTGTAAATGTTAAAGATAATGTTAACCAATTAACCAATGCAAGTATTAACCCGTGCAAGTTGTACCCTGTTTTGAACTTCCCTCAGGAGTGTGATCAAGAGGACGAATCGGCAACAATTTCAGCGCTCTCTCTAGCAGCCACCATAGCAGAGACCACAGTAGGCACAGCTCCACCCCCGAGATTAGTAACGAAAGCCCCTAGCAGAGGGATAGGTGAGGTCGTATCAACGGGTAAGTACGGCACCATACACTATGCTGAAACTATTTCACCACAGCCTGTAGAATCTACACAGAATGAGGTTGTTAGAGTTAATCCTGTTAAGGTAATAGTAGTTCCAAATGGGAAAACAGACACTTCAGGAGTCACTCCTGTTAGGAACATTGCCATGTACACCCCATTTTCCCGAATGGAATTAAGGACCATAGTGTCTGAATTCCCTGACCCTAGAAAAGACTTAGTTGCCAGTCAAAAATACATCAGAGACTTAGGTAACACTGTAGAGCCCAACAATAAAGACTGGCAGATATTGCTGAGAGCATGTTTACCCTCCAATGTTGACGCAACTCAATTTTTAGCTGATTGCGGATTAGATCAGGATGTACCTCTTACAGATGTGTACAACAAAGATAATGTAAAAAGAATAAGCTTACAGTTAAAAGAGTATTTCCCAGCGGTAGTCAGATGGAACAAGATATTCTCCATTAAACAGAAGGAGTCAGAGACAGCTGCAGAGTATTTTCACAGAGCATTATCAGAAATGGCTAAATACACAGGCATAGAGGACATTAAAACAAACACAAACCATCGAGAAGTAGCAGTATCGGTACTGATGGATGGTTTAAAAGAGTCATTGAAGACTAGGGTACAGACCACACAACCATGTTGGCGAGGTCTGTCTGTGGCTACTTTGAGAGAGGCTGCTATTGATCACGATAGGAACATCACCAGACACAGGGAACAACAAGGTGATAAATTAATGGCCGTAAGTATACAGGCCCTGACCACAAGGCAGCCTTTGTTTGTATCACCAAACCCTGTGGGTAAGTCAAGTGTGGTTACTTGTTATTCTTGTCATAAACAGGGACACATGGCACGAGATTGTAGAGTAAAGAATTCACGAAACTCATACCAACCCCCTAGACAACGACACGACACACGACATTGGGATCAGGGTCCGCAGAAACGGAGTTATGAGCCACATGCAGGGGAAACAAAAAGATACCCCCCGAACAGAGACTGGCAAGCCTCTGGTAGCTCCCAATTAACTCCATCACAAGTAGTTGCTGCCAGCGGGATTCAGGGAGGTCACCATACCCAATAGGGGTGTGGCCATACCTGTAATCTGCAGCCAGTAAAATTGATTGCAAGTCTTGGAAGTGAACCAGAAATTGCAATCAATGTAGCTGGTAAATCATTAAACTTTCTTGTAGACACAGGGGCGGCCAAATCAGTGATAAATTCGACAGTGGGCATGAGAACCACTGGTAAGACAATTCCAGCCATAGGGGTAACGGGAGTAGTCCAGCACTACCCTGTTAGCAAACCAGCCGAGATTACAGTAGGGCCTTTACATACCAAGCATTCCTTTTTGCTGGCTGCATCGGCACCGACCAATCTCCTGGGTAGAGACTTACTGTGTAAAATGGGGTGCATCATTTATTGTACTCCTGAAGGTGTATTCTTGGACATACCTGAGAATCACGCTCAGGAAGTGCGAGACATGTTAGACTCCCCGTCAAAATTAATGTCACATACCATTATGACAAATAGGACTCCCTCCCAAGTAGAAGAAATGACATCTCAGATACCAGAGTCACTTTGGACTAAAGATGGACAGGACACTGGATTAATGGCAAACGTAGCTCCGGTAGTTGTACAAGTAAAAGATGGTAGGATAGCTCCAAAAATCCCACAGTACCCTCTGAAGCCAGAGGTGGAGTTAGGAGTGTATCCCGTAATAGAGCGCTTGCTACAACAGGGCATTCTGGTAAGAACGTCCAGCACTGCTAATAGTCCCATCTTCCCTGTGAAAAAAAGTGGGGGGAGGGGTTACAGGCTAGTGCAGGATCTAAGGGGGATTAACAAAATAGTTGAGAGTCAGTTCCCCGTAGTGCCAAATCCAGCTGTCATCCTAATGCAAATCCCTCCCACTGCGAAATTTTTCACTGTTATTGACCTCTGCTCCGCTTTCTTTTCGGTACCTCTGCACCCTGACAGTCAATATTTGTTTGCATTTACATACAGAGGAGTCCAATACACATGGACTCGATTACCACAAGGATTCATAGATAGCCCAAGTATATTTTCTCAGGCTTTGCATGATTGTTTACAGTCTTTCCAACCAGTGAGTGGATCAGTTTTAATACAGTACGTGGATGATCTACTACTGTGTTCTGATTCATTGGAAGCATCCCTGAAGGATACGAAACAGCTCCTGTTTCATCTTTCAGACACAGGACACAAGGTTTCCAAAGACAAGTTGCAATTATGCCAAACTAAGGTAAAATATTTGGGACACTGTTTAACACAAGGACTGAGACACCTGACCGCTGATAGAATTCAAGCAATTAGAGACATGACTCTGCCACAAACCCAGCAACAGATCAGAACATTTTTAGGAATGTGTGGGTATTGCCGTAATTGGATCCCAGGGTTTTCCATTTTAGCGTTACCTTTGCAGGAGATGGTCTCCTCAAACAAACCTGATCGGATTTCGCATACAGACGAGTCTGAGGCAGCATTTGAGAGACTTAAACAGTGCCTAACGCAGGCACCAGCATTAGGTATGCCGGACTATGGGAAACCCTTTGAACTATACGGAACAGAAAGTGCTGGTTGCGCGGCAGGCGTACTAACCCAAAAGCACGGTGATGCCAGCTGGCCAGTAGCATATTACAGCGCTCAGCTAGACACAGTAGCGCGATCCCTCCCCACATGCTTGCGAAGCGTTGCTGCGATAGCATTGCTAGTAACGAAAAGCGAAGACGTCGTGCTAGGTCACAACCTCACAATTCATACACCACATGCAGTGTCAGCCTTGTTAAATTCTGCCCAAACCAGGCACGTCTCATCAGCGCGGTTTACAAGATGGGAATTGGCACTAATGGCCCCCGTAAACATCACCATAAGGAGATGCAGTGCATTAAATCCTGCAACATATCTCCCAGGTGTGTCTGGACAGACCCAAAGGGTGGAGGATGAGAGTACTGGGGAAGGAGGATTTAATACAAAGGAAGACACTCATGATTGTATGGAATATTTGACCCAAAATTTTACCGCAAGGCCTGACATCAGTGACAACCCACTGGAAGATGTAGAACTTACGTTCTACACGGACGGTAGTTGTCATAGACAGTCAGACTCAGGAGACTTGTGTACTGGATACGCAGTCGTAGATGACCAAGGCACCATAGAAGCGGAACCGCTAGGCCCACCTCACTCAGCCCAGGTTGCTGAACTGGTCGCCCTAACCAGAGCATGTGAATTGGCTAAGGGCAAATCAGCCAATATCTACACCGACTCTAGATACGCATTCGGGGTAGTCCATGATTTCGGAGCCCTATGGCGCCTCCGAAATTTCATGACGGCAGCTGGTACACCGGTAGCGCATGCAGCTCACATAAAAAGGCTTCTAACAGCGATACAGGAACCCGACAGAGTGGCTGTTATCAAATGTAAAGCACATACATATAGCCAAGACCCAGTATCACTTGGTAACAGCCGAGCAGACGAAGCTGCTAAATTAGCAGCTGCTACCCCCAGACAGACAGACACCACACAATTGATGGTATTTAATACCATCAACACACAGAAGTTGTGTGAAATGCAAAATTTGTGTTCCACACAGGAAAAGGCAGTCTGGAAGGCAAAGGGATATGGCCAGGAGTCCTCAGGACTCTGGACGGATGGACATGGTAAACCAGTGGCCCCCAGAGCATATCTTCCATGTTTGGCTGAAGCAGCTCACGGGCTGACTCATCTAGGCAAGGAAGGGATGTGCAAGTTGGTAAGAGCATATTGGTGCGCCCCAGGATTCTCTTCTCATGCGAGTAAAAGAGCCATGTCATGCCTTACCTGTTTGAGAAAGAATATTGGAAAGGCAATACCTACAGAACCATCCCATATCCCACCTGCCGGCGGCCCTTTCCAGGTAATACAGATTGACTTCATTCAATTACCCCCTTGTCGAAATTTGAAATATGTACTTGTTTGTATAGATGTTTTTTCAAATTGGGTCGAAGCATTTCCGGCGGCCACAAATACCGCTATGTTTACTGCTAAGAAAATTGTGCAGGAATTTGTATGTAGATATGGTATCCCTAGAATTATCGAAAGTGATAGGGGTACCCATTTTACAGGTGATGTCTTTCAAGGAATGTGTAAATTGATGGGAATTGATAGCAAGCTGCACACTCCATACCGTCCACAGGCGAGTGCGAAAGTGGAAAGAGTGAACAGCACTATTAAAAATAAACTGAGTAAAGTGATGGCAGAGACAGGATTGACATGGCCAGAAGCTTTACCCATTGTACTGTACAGCATCAGAACCACTCCCAGGTCCCCTCTTAATCTGTCTCCCTTTGAAATCTTGTTTGGTCGACAACCGCATGTCATGATTAACCCTCAGGATGATTTGAAGTGTAACAATGAAGTGACTGTAAAATACTTGATTAACATGAGTAAACAGTTAAGGAATCAAAATGATAATCTGAAGTTAGTGATTCCTGATTTACCAGATAGTAATTGTCATGACATTGAACCTGGGGATTATGTAATGATACGGAATTTTCTACGCTCAGGTTGCCTTATTGACAGATGGGAAGGACCATACCAGGTCTTATTGACTAGCACTACAGCATTGAAGGTTGCTGAGAGAGAGACTTGGGTTCATTAGTCCCACTGTAAGAAGGTTGCTGATCCAGAGAGGTCCCGTGATAAGGAACAGACGGTAGAGGTTGTATCACTGGAGTGTCTGTTCCAGGAAGATTGAGGCGGCACCTGAGCATTGAGAATCACAAGACCAAAAGCAGTTGTCGATCCCCTGTTCCCTTTTATTGTTTTTCTCCAACTTCCCATCCCCTCTCCCTCAAATTATTTTTTTTTCCCCTTCTCATTCTTCTCCGTTTCCTCCTACAAGATGGACTTGCCCCAAGAGACTGTGATCCGGATTTTCCTGTTGACCATGATGTTGACCAGAGCAGTCTGTTCCGGCGAGAGTACCATGGAGGTCGAGAGAGGTTCTGGAATGGGTTCTGATGACAGAGATGGAGGCGTAGTTTTCCAAGAACAACATAATCAACAAGCAAAGGCGAGTATCAGAAAACGATCCGATAGCATTGACCATAGAAGGAATTGTGAAGGATTGTTAGCTGAAGAAAACTGTATCTGTCGGCTCTGTAACAATGTCATTGAGGATGGGTGCATAAAGAAATGCCAATCCAGTTTTAATATCCATATGGACCGGCATCCATTGAGTGACTATCACTCCTTAGTGGGTAGTGTGTTAAATAAAACAGATTGTTGGGTATGCTCTCAAGTACCTCAAGGTCATAGCAAATCAGGGCTAGTACCATTTCCTTTAACGATAGGGGAGGTACTTGAGTTAAGTGGTGGGAGACCGGTGGACAGAAGGTTTAATATCTCCAGTCCTAGTTTGAAGCTCCACCAATACCATGTGGATAGGTCCCTATTATGTTTCAACATCTCCAATCCCCGAAAGCCGGGAAATTGGGAAGTGTCATGGAGTAACCAAACCATGACCTTTTCGCATAGAGCAGATAGAATGCCTACAGATACAGAGCTTGTACGCCACATAGCCAGTAGAGGAAAATCTTTCCGGTATAGGTATACCTTAGGAAATAGGATTACGAGAGTTGGAGAGGTATCACCAGGATACTGTGCACATATCGTACAACCTGATACGTGTACTAAGCAGATGGAAGAATTAGGGTTAGGAGATTTCACATGGAAGGTGTGTAATATGGTTATGTCCTACTCCGTCCCATATGTTCTCCCCGATGATGCATATTTCATATGCGGGAGAAAGGCGTACAAGTGGCTTGCCCCAAACTCTGAAGGATTGTGTTATATTGGAAAAGTACTGCCTGAAGTAATGACTGTATCACATGACAAAATGAAAGACATACACCGTGGTGCCCAAGCTCCTTATACTCACACCCATTACGAGCACGTTGTTAAGAGGCACCTGATAGAGAAGACAGAGCATCCGGCCTCTGATCTGATAAGTGGATCCACCGGGATTCAATTCTTAATCGCGTTAGATTTCACCCGCACCGCTAGAGGAGTGCTGAATTATAAATACATATCGGCGCTCGCAAATTTGTTAGACAATATCACTGAAATGTATGATGACACATTTAGGTATACTGGAAGGGAACTTCAAGCTTACAAAACAGAACTGGTACAGCATAGAATGGTTCTCAATTACCTCACAGCAGTGACAGGCGGATATTGTGTCACACTGGCAACACAATACGGCGTGAAATGTTGCACATATATTACGAATAGCACCGAGGATCCGGTCGAGGTCATAGACCAAAAGATGGACGATATTCTCCAACTGAAGTGGGAATTTCGCAGGAGACACAATCTCACTCTTGCTGCTGTAGGTAATGAGCTGACTGGTTGGGTGTCATGGTTGAACCCGCGAAATTGGTTTTCTGGTTTAGGAGAATGGGCTCAAGGAGTCATAATGGATGTTGGGAAGTTTCTCCTATGTATCTTAGGTGTTGTCATATCGATTGGATTGATATTTAGATGCGGTCAGGCTTTAATGAAGTGCAAACATCGTACAAGGGTAATGAGTTTGAGGAGTGAGGAAACTGTAATTCCAATGGACTTGATTTACGACCCAAATGTAGAAACAATGATGTAATGAAAATGCGATTTCTACGGTCCGTTTCTTTCACCTGTTTTTCCGTTTCCTCCAAGGTAAAAAGACCCACTTGGACGAGGAATTTGATGAGCCGATATACAGACAACAGAGGGGATTAAAGAAGAAGTTTTGACAACCTGATACACAGATTCTTGATGAACTATGCCATGGATCCCCAGTTTCCCTAGAAATTTTAAAATTACGCTTGCCCAACACTTTTGTAAATCTATGGACATTGACAGCTTTTGCTCGCACCTTATGGGCAAAAGCACAAAGAAGACCGCATTCAACAGACACCAAACAAGACCTCAATCGACGAATGTACATTTACCTGACATAGAATACCACCGCATTTACCGTAATTATGTCTTTTCTTCATTTCTACAACCCTCAGGTAATGACACACATAGTCGATAGGGAATACAGGCACAGATATCAGCTATCACATATCTCCCCCATTCATGTATCATCAACTAAAATGTGCTCCCCCATTTTGCTACAACCAAAGCCGAAAAGAGCTCGGTAAAGTTTGACAGCCCATCCACAGACCCGTACCACGGGATAAGAAGGAATTCAAATGTATACTTCGCAATACCTCGAAGCTTGATTTAAAACACGTACGGCACGATGATACATGACCCCCAAGCACGGATTCATACACACATGCTTCTGCTATCTCACTAGGTCATACCCTTTTCCTACCTTCTCCTCTCCTCCCCTACCCAACCATGTAAATGTATTAACCCCTGACATATATTTTTCTCTTTTGAAATGTTTTAGAAGGTGGCAGTTATTGTTGACTGCCAAAGGGTGGACTGTCAAAGTCAGAAAAATATCTCTATACACACTGCCATATTTGCACCTCATTCTGGTCCGCGCTGCGCATGCGTGCGCTCTCCCGTGCGTGCGCATACTCACAGTCGCGGGCACCCGCAGGCGCACGGTATGCGTATTTACGGTAGAGTTTATGTGATCGTAGCGTGCGACTCAATCGTTACATATTTTCAGTAATAATGTATTTTGTAGATCATGGTCCCTTTGATAGATTCTGAAAGTTTAGTTAATATAGCATGTTCCTGAACAGAGAGATCCCTCTTTGTATTGTACGAAGGGTCTAACAGGGGTCATACAGTGGTGTTTGGTACCCATCGGAAGAGTATTTAAATAGCAATATTCCGGTGTTGGTTTGGAGCGGATTAATCGCTCATGCGAATAGTTATGGACATAAGAAGTTTATGTCCATTTACTATTATTTGTTCTTATTTAGTCATGCGGCGGGAAACTCAGTATCCCACCCACCTGAACAGTTGGAAGCAGTCACAGCCCACCTGTATGAATCAACCTATGACCTTTTGTTATAATGCGAAGCCGAATTCCTGTGTCCAATGAACAATGAGATTGTAGGGACCATTGAATTGTATTGTGTGTGGGGCATAAATAGGCAGGCCGACCATATCCAGTTCACTCTCTTCAACGGTTCTCATTGCTGATAATCGGGAGCTGGATATCGAGGCGCATGCGATCGTTTCCCCTTGTGCGTAAGTGTTTCTCCGCAATCATATTGATCTTCTTGTTATTCCGAGCCAATCTCTCTAAATCTCTCTCTCTCTCTCTCTCTCTCTCTCTCTCCTTCTCTTTCTCTCTCATTTTCCCTTAAATTGTATTATATTGTATTTCCTGTGTAGTTATCTGGTTAGGTAGTCTATGTTATATTGTAGTGTATGACTTGTATTGTGTTTAACTCTTTTGCAAGTATAGCATTCATAATATATATTTTAGGCGTTGGACCCTGAGCACGGTATCTGTGTGTTTCTTATAGTATTAAGTATTCTCAGAGCGTCGGTGACGCTCAAACAGCTTTTAAGGTAATAAGGTTATACTGTGTTGCATTTACACTCTAACATTACACTAAGGTTTTACTGTACAATACACTGTTTATGGTTTAGATACAAAGGTTTAATATAGTGAGCGTCAGCGCCGCTGGTGATCTCCTCGTGGTCCCGAGCGTCCGCTACGCTATAGCGAATCATTACGTTAGTCAACAGCCAATAACGTGCCTGCCTGTGATCTCTTGGCCGTGAGTGAACTTGACGCTTGAGCGTCTCGATCACGGCAAAGCGATTGTTACGCAACTAGCGTACCCTTACGGTACTTCCTACGTAGATAGCGTACAGTGTTCTTAGACCTCATAAAGGGTATTATATACGATAAATATTTAGCTTTATCAATGTCTACATTCATCATGTAGACACTGTTAAAATGTCGACATGAGAGAATGTAGACAAAGCATCCCTTGGCCAAGCGGTCACTTGTCTGGTCCCGATGGTAGTGGTGTCTTTGCCAGCAGCTGCAGCTTCCAGATCCCAACAGTAACGTAAGGAGCAATTCCGGCAGAGACATCTGATGAGTGGCTTCCATTGAGTATTCTCCCCCTAACCCTAATCCCTACCTCCAGTGCCGCCATCAAGGGGGTGCCCTGTGTACTGTTGTCCCGGGCCCGGCCACTCTGACAGAGTGGAGGGCCCGGGCTGCTCAAACAGACAGCCGCAGCTATTCCTGTTTGCGAACGCCACCGGTGACACTGACCGCGGCTGCTACTGACAGTCATTCCCATTCCCTGCTCACCTGCAGCCGCTACCCCTGCCACCGCGCGCAGTCGGTCACAATCACTCAGCAAGCAGCAGCTTGCTGTTTAATAAAGTTTTTTCTATCCGGATGCGGCGCTGTGTGATGTCAAGACGTCACGCCGCGTCAGTGAAGAGGAGCCACAAAGAGCTAGGGACAGGAGGCCAGGAGCAGACAGCATAGCAGAGAGAACTCTCAGGATGGATTTGGAAAGGTAGGTATCTGTTTATTGTGTGTTTGTGACTCTGAGAAGTGGTCCGTGGCTGGCTCAGCAATACATGGTGCAATGTGTCTCAGTGCTTTACCTGGTCCACTGTGTCTCAGTGCTCTTCCTGGTGCAATGTGTCTCAGTGTTTTACCTGGTGCACTGTGTCTCAGTGCTCTTCCTGGTGCAATGTGTCTCAGTGTTTTACCTGGTGCAATGTGTCTCAGTGCTCTACCTGGTGCAATGTGTCTCAGTGCTCTTCCTGGTGCAATGTGTCTCAGTGTTTTACCTGGTGCAATGTGTCTCAGTGCTCTACCTGGTGCAATGTGTCTCAGTGTTTTACCTGGTGCAATGTGTCTCAGTGCTCTACCTGGTGCAATGTGTCTCAGTGCTTTACCTGGTGCAATGTGTCTCAGTGCTCTACCTTGTGCAATGTGTCTCAATGCTCTACCTGGTGCAGTGTGTCTCAGTGCTCTACCTTGTGCAATGTGTCTCAGTGCTCTACCTGGTGCAGTGTGTCTCAGTGCTCTACCTGGTGCAGTGTGTCTCAGTGCTCTACCTGGTGCAATGTGTCTCAGTGCTCTACCTGGTGCAATGTGTCTCAGTGCTCTACCTGGTGCAATGTGTCTCAGTGCTCTACCTGGTGCAATGTGTCTCAGTGCTCTACCTGGTGCAGTGTGTCTCAGTGCTCTACCTTGTGCAATGTGTCTCAGTGCTCTACCTGGTGCAGTGTGTCTCAGTGCTCTACCTTGTGCATTGTGTCTCAGTGCTCTACCTGGTGCAGTGTGTCTCAGTGCTCTACCTGGTGCAATGTGTCTCAGTGCTCTACCTGGTGCAAAGTGTATAACATGCTCTGCTTGGCGCAAGTGTATAACGTGTGTGTTTGGGGGGGGGGGGGCTGCCTATTTTGTCAGTCCCTGGCCCCTGATGGCATCCCTGCCTACCTCTGGCGTCCTTTCAGTAAATAACCCTCACTTCCCTGCAGCCTAGCAGTAATCAGTTCCTAACCCTTCCTTCCCCCAGCCTAACCCAGATGTCGACATTATGAAATTTTGGGGATTTCACATGTTGACCTTGAATATGTTGACATTAGAAACATGTTGGACAATGTGAGGATGCCAACATGTTGCCTGTCGACATTTAAACAATGTTGACTTCATAACTGTTATTGTGGTGTCAACATTATCATTGTCAACATTGTGACAATCCCCAAGTAACTGAAAAAATAATAATAATACCTACAATTGTCAGCTATTGTTGCATCCAGATATCAAAGAATCTAACTACAGGCTCAAAACATGCCAATTATCCATTATTAAACTTTAATACGGCAAAGATGTTACAATCCACAATATATTGTAATGCAAAATCATAAACAGATGGTAGCTGTGCTTTTGTAGCATGGAGTATGCTAGTACACAAATCAAAGAAAATGTACACATGGTGTCGGACGCAAAGTACCTTTTTTTGCGTGAAGCTACAGAAGTCTGATTTTCTACCTTGTGCTAATGTGAGAGTCCATATGGCTAATGCAAGAAACCATGCATTTGCAATTGGGAAGCCAGGCCACTCATTGATTTTATGCCAACTGCTGCAATGGTGATCTTTAGTATGGGCACTTGCACCAAGTCCCTATTGTTGCCCAGTTGCCATACAGTCAAAGCCCATTTCACGCAAAACGAGATTAATCAGCAATCCGTCAGACTCAGAATGGATCGTAAGTGCACAAAAATGTGGAAACTGGCTTCTGCACATGTGTAGTATGGCAGCAACTGCTAATTGTGGACCTCATTCAACAAGGATTTCAGTTTCTGCTAAAAAGCAGTTGCTGCGATCAAATAGTTGCCACCCAGAAAAAATGCCCATTGCAGAAATTGTGTATGCATCGCAATGTGCGGTCTGATTGTAAAACCATATGCAATTACCGGAACATCGAAGATTTCTCCATCTGTGCCAGGCAAAGTCATCCACAATTCTGGTGACGCAAGAGGTTGGATGTGGTCATTGCTGATGTCAGAGACCCTCCTTAAAAAATGCCTGGGCACGCCTGCGTTTTTTCTGACACACCCAGACAATTGCAGGTTTCCGCCCAGAAACCCCAGATTCCTGTCAGTCAAACAGCAGCTGCATTGTGATTACGATTTGTACGCAATTTCTGTTGCTATTTCCCTTGCACGAGCACAATGCAAACACTATGCATTTCCAGTCGTTCGATAAATCAGCTGGATTGCGAATTTAAAATTTTGCAATCCAACCTGTATAAGGCACTGTGTCTGGGAAGAGAGATATAACCAAACCAGGCACACATGATTGGCTGATATACTTTGATATGTTCAAACATCTGCCACTCACAGCCTTGGTCCTCCTCTCATATTTTTGCATAGGTACATACATTATGGAGTATACTCAGAGAGCTATGATCCAGTGATTCTTTTTACTTTATTTGGAATGTATCAGAACAAGCCATTTATCCTATTAGATGATTCTCCATTTACATAACATTATTTCTACACACAGATCCATCTTACAAAGTACATTTTTAAAACATGAGCTTTCAACATTTTCATGTTATAACTAGAGATGTGCGGTTCAGTTCTTCAGAAATCCGAATCCACCAGAATTCTGTGGATCCGAACCGAACTATAACTCGTTCCAGATCACCCAAGGAAATATGAGTCCCGGTTCGGATCTTCCTGCTGTTTAGAATTTGGATTTTAAATCCGAATTTGGGGTTTTGGATTGTAAAAATTGCGCAATTTTAGCTGTTTCTATACATTTTTATAGATTTTTAAACCGAACCGAAATTCGAATCTGAATCAATCAACACTTGAGGGTGGTTGTGCAAAAACAAACATGAGGATGAAATTAGAACCAAAACACAGTGATCCGCACACATCTCTATTTATTACTGTAACGTAAAACATAGGTATCAGACTGTTAAGTCTTCTTTTAACCCTCTTAAACTGATCAAATAGAGAAATATTAATCTTTCAGTAAATTGTGCCTCTAATCCTTCAACGTTACGAACAGTTACAAAATTTCAGACTAGCTTATTTGTAAGTAATGTTAGCAGGAAGCATGAATGTTTATAGATAACCCAGACTAATTATGTTACTTCCTAGTTGAAGTAAAAAACAGTTGGGTCACATTTTTCTGTGTATCTTCTGGGTTACTAAAAACATTTGATTTGGCCTGGAATTAAAGGGCACGATTAACACATATTTCTAACCAACCCCAAAACAGCCTTTGAATTTGAATGTGCTTTACAGGAAGCCATTACTGGTGGAATTCTAGCAGAGTGAATCCAAAACTCACACATTTTAATGTTGGTCTACCTAAGGGAGATGAGGGTGCAAAGGTTTTCAGTATTTCTTTTGGGTTTATTGGAAGAAAAAAAATTAGGAAACACATTTCCTTTTTTCTCTATTTACCCAGCTGCTTCTGTCACCTCAATCTGGGTTCCATGTATAAAGTAACATGCAGAAGCACATGAAAATGTTTGGTTACTAAATTGTAGGAGGATATTGCAGAAATGTTTATATGAAATGCAGACTTGAAGTGATACCACCATGAGTTCTGCACAATACTGTACACACTACAGGTGAAGTAGAGGACAAAATCTAAATAGATTCATTTGGTTATTTAGTCAGCAAACATATGAATGGACATTTTTAGAAGTTAGATAAACTAAGCTTGCCCAACTAACTATGCAGTAATACTAGCTGATAAGTGAACTGATGTTTAATCAACCATGATTGGCTCCAGAAGCAAAGCTCAAATTATCTTTTGCAGGAAGCAACTCATTGCAAAATGGAGTTACCTTGGATGGTCTCTACTGAAACTAGAAGCTGGAAACATAAATAAATATATATTCTCATTATATAAACTTGATAAGAATGAAGAGAAACCACAAGTTGTATCTGAAAATGGCATATATATATATATATATATATATATATATATATATATATATATGTTTATTTGTGCAAGTTTAGGCTATCATATATACAGGCAATAGCATTTAAAGGTAAATATAAAGTACTAGTAAATATAGTTACAATAATTACACGTAGAAACGAAAAAGTATTCAGTGTCGAAATAGGAGAATGTTAGTATATGATTTTTGCTGATCTTTCTATACGGTGTGGGGACATTGACTAGTAATGGAATTGTTCCGGGTGTTAAACTTGGAGCTACAGCTGCACACTTATTGAATCTACCCCTATAAAAAGAGGCGAGTCTTGATCCATAATTCAATGATTGGCAGATGTAATCCTGAGGATAAATCTACATGCTTGTCACAAGGTCATCAAAACCCAATTTTATATATGCATTCTGGGAAGAATTATGTTTCTTGAAATTCTAATTGGTAGTTACCTACTTTCATGGTACAGTAAGAACCTCAATAAATATAGTTGTTTAGATGGTATCCGGACTCCTGGTCGACACCAAAAAGGTAGACACACCTTATGTTGACACTAATTGGTCGACACACTTTAGGTCAACATCAATTGGTTGACACACCTTAGGTCAACACAGATTGGTCGACACACCTTAGGTCAACACCTACAATAGGTTGACATGGACAAAAGGTTGACATCAACAAGGTCGAGATGGAAAAAGGTTGACATGAGTTTTTCACATATTTTTAAATTTTTTGAACTTTTTCATACTTTATGATCCACGTGGACTACAATTGGGAAAGGTAACCTGTGCCGAGCACAGCGAGGCACGTTGCCCGATTCGCTCGCCATGCGAGGGGACCCGGTGCACTGCTTGGGGTTCCAAACAACACCAAAAAAAACATTAAAAAAACTCATGTCAACATTTTTCCATGTCAACCTTGTTCATGTCAGCCTTTTGCCCATGTCGACCTATTTCAGGTGTCGACCTAAGGCATGTCGACCTTTTGGTGTCGACCTGGAGTCCCAGACCCATTTAGACACTGCTTATCAATGCCATAACAGTATACCTTAACGTTTTGTGCATGATTCTGTTTTATTTTTTTTATAATGCCAGACTGTCCTCTATATGGCTATGCCTAGCTGTCGCACCTATTGCTGCAGGTTTAGATCATTCTACAATACTTCCATGACATCAGCAATGTGGTCAGTACATCTGTTATTACTGAATACTTTCTTTTTAATTAGTCTAAGGTTGAGATTTACACGGATATATTTACTAAGGTATGAGTTTTTTTAGAAGTAGAGATGTTGCCCACAGCAAGCAATAAGATTCTAGATATTATCTTCTTGAAGCAGCTAGATAAATGTTAAGTGAAATCTGATTGGTTGCTATGGGCAACATCTCCACCTATAAAAAACAAACACCTTAGTAAATGTACCCCACAATCTGTTGGGTTTACAAAGCTGCTGTTGGTCGTCAGCTTTGACCAATGGATTTCAAAGGGCAATAATAATTAATACTAAATCAATCTTGTTACTATTAACTAATTGCTATTGCCTTTTAAAAAACCATTGGCAGCTTTGTAAACTCAATGTTTAGTAAATCTACCCCTTAATGATGACATCCTCTAACAGCACTCCTGAACAAGAATATTGGAAGATCTCCTGTTATACTATGAGGGTAGGTAAAGATCTTGAATTTCTGAAGAGCCACTGAACCATTGGACTGTGTCTATGTCTATGCTTATCAGAGTTTAAACTGTGTGTTAACTTTATGTATCAATCATAGGAGCCATTTTGTCATTGTCACTTGCTTGAGCTTTGGTTATTCAAGGTTTGTTGGAAAATTAAATCCAATCATAAAACTGGACTGGAATCAGTATGGCTTGTACAACTGGACTGAAACCAGTGTGGCTGGTAGAACGGGACTGGAACGTTGAGAGCCTGGTTCATAGATCATGAATGCAGTAACTCAGGAAGCAGGACTTCTGTAGTCACAGTAGGGCTGTGACTGAGTTGTTCAGGCCCAGAATGCTGAAGCTGGACTTCCTTTAAACCCCCTGCTGGACTGTGATTGGCTGCAGGGAAACTGTCTGGCCAGACTGTGGCTTAGGTTGGTAAGGTGGAGATCAGCTGGAAATCACGGAATGCAGCAAAGTCAGAGAATATCACAGTACAGCACACAGGAGCTTGAATAAACCTTAGGCACACAAATAGTTACGAGCTGGTCTGAGAACGCTGCTGCAATCTGGAGTCTGTGAACCTGTGCAATCAACCTGGGAAGGTGCTGCAGCTTAGAAACTAGTATGCACAGCAGATATTGGAGTCAGAGAACGAAGCAATGCTGAAAAAACTCTGGGATACTGTAGGGAATCCTTGCCTGTAGGACAGGATGCTGAGGTAAATCACAGAGCTACAACATAGGAAACTTATGTCAGGTTCATGACACAATTAAAGGACCAGAACAGGGTCAAAGTTCTGCTGTGAGGTTCGACCGGGACCTTAACCTCTCTAAAACCTTGTCAGGATACAACTGGATCACCTCGCGTTGGTTTATCCCAATTGGTGCAAGGGTGTCTGAATGCATAATCGGACAGACAAACAAACAGACCAAAGAATTTTATATATATCAGATATATGGCTCTGGCCCCGAAAGTAGAGATGAGCTGGTTCGGTTCCCAGAGAACCGAATCCCCCCCAAACTTCATGCTCCAAGCCTGGATCCGAGTCTGACTCGGGACTTCCCTCCAGACTCGGAATCCAGAACAAAGCAAAACGTCATCATCCCACTGTCAGAATCTCGCAGGTTTTGGATTCCATATAAACATCCGCCCGTCGCGGACATTTTCACTCCGGACTTTAAGGGTGAGGGAGACATACCTCTGTCTCTCTCTGTGGGTGGTGGTTTTGGGTGGGGTGCTTTGTAGGGGTGCTGCTGAAGTCACTGTGGTGTACCTGTGCTGTGTTAGGGGTGCTGTCCTGGCTGTCGCTGGTGTTTCATGTGCTGCAGCTGTACATGGGTGTTGCTGTTCTGGCTGTCATTGTGTTGTACAGGGTGCAGGGGCACAGTCCTCTGTATGCTGGAAAATATAGGGGTGCTGCTGGCCCTGTATGTTGTAAAAATTCAGGGGTGCAGTTGTTAAAAATTAAAAGCACACTGCTCCTGTATGCTTTAAAATATAGGGGTGCTGCTGGTCCTGTATGTTGTAAAAATTCAGAGGTGCAGTTGTTAAAAATGAAAAGCACACTTCTCCTGTATGCTGTAAAATATTGGAATGCTGCTGGCCCTATATGTTGTAAAAATTCAGAGGTGCGGTTATTAAAAATTAAAAGCACACTACTGTATGCTGTCAAATATAGGGGTGCTGCTGGCCCTGTATGTTGTAAAAAGTCAGAGGTGCCATTGTCAAAAAATAAAAGCACACTGCTCTCCTATGCTGTCAAATATAGGGGTGTTACTGCTCAAACAACATTACACTGGCCCTGTATGTTGTAAAAATTCAGGAGTGCAGATATTAAAAATTAAAAGCATACTGCTGCATGCTGTAAAATATAGGGGTGCTGCTGCCCTGTATGTTGTAAAAATTCAGAGGTGCAGTTGTGAAAAATTAAAAGCACACTGCTGCATGCTGTAAAATATAGGAGTGCTGCTGGCCCTGAATGTTGTAAAAAACCAGGGGTGCAGTTAAAAATTAAAAGCACACTGCTGTATGCTGTCAAATATAGGGGTGTTGCTGTTCAAATAACATTACACTGACCCTGTATGCTATAAAAATTCAGGGGCGCAGTTGTTCAAAATTAAAAACACACTGCTGTATGCTGTAAAATATAAGGGTGTTGCTGTTCAAATAACATTTCACTGACCCTGTATGTTGTAAAAATTCAGTGGTGCAGTGAAAATCAATGTACACTGGCCCTGTCTTGTATGCTGTAATAATTCAAGGGTGCAGAGAAAATCAATGTACACCTTGCCCTGTCTTGTATGCTGTAATAATTCTAGGGTGCAGTGAAAATCAATGTACACTGGCCCTGTCTTGTATGCTGTAGTTATTCTAGTGTGCCATGAAAATCAATGTACACTGGCCCTGTCTTGTATGCTGTAATTATTCTAGGGTGCAGTGAAAATCAATGTACACTGGCCTTGTCTTGTAGGCTGTAAAATTACAGAGGTGTTGCGAAAATACAGGGGTGCTGGCACTGTCTGTGGTTGTGATGTCTAGGCCTGACCTTCACAACACTGTACGGGAAGAGGAGGCTCCTACCACCATTTGCACTCCCCCTGCAAGTGCTGCTAGGAGCACCGCCAGTCCGGTTGCTGATATTAAGATTGAGGATGTCACTGTAGAAGTACACCAGGATGAGGAGGATATGGGTGTAGCTGGCGCTGCGGAGGAAGTTGATGATGAGGATTCTGATGGTAATGTGGTTTGTTTGAATAAGGCACAAGGGTGTAGCTACCGTAGGTGCAGGCATTGCAGCTGCTATGGTGCCCAGAGCTGAGAGGGACCCACCTTCCCTGTCAAAGTTACATGTGTTATATACATTTTTCGCCATTGGGTAGTACATAGGGGTCTTTTCAAACTTTTTCCTTGGGGCCTGCAATATATCTAGGTATGCCCCTGGACCTGCTTATTGTAGTGTGGTATAAAATGAACTGGAGTGCATTTTAAAGTTATATAATATGAACCGGGGCACTGTAATGTGGAACAATATGAACAGGGAGCACTATATATATATCATAATGTGATAGCTCTGAAATGTGACATAGGGTGAACTTAAGCACTGCTGTGATTCATAAAAGAAACTAGGGCACTACTATGGGGCATAACATTAAATAAGGCTCTACTATGGTTCAGAAAATGAACTAGGGCACTATTATAGGGCCTAAAATTAACAACTGCTGCAGAGAAGTGTCTCTCTAGAAGCATTGGGACACAGGCCCCTTCAAAATGCTGCTATAGGGCCCACAAAGTTCTGACTACTTCCCTGATAAGGCACCAATGGAGAGAGTTGTTGGCCATGGGATGAAAAAGACCATTGTCATGCCTGGGCAAAATACCAAAAAAGCCACCTCTTCAGTGTGGAATTATTTCTCCACAAATCCGGACAACAGGTGTCAAGCCACCTGTTGTCTTTGTCAATCCATAATAAGTATTGGTAAGGACGTTAACCACCTAGGAACATCCTCCCTTATACGTCACCTGCAGCACATTCTCATAATCACTGGCGTATCTATAATGGGTGCAGTGTGTGTGGTGCACATGGGCCCCTGGGTCGAGAGGGGGCCCCCACCGCACACACTGCTCTCATTTCTTCTATATACTTACCTTTCTGGTGTCCGGGTCTGGGTCTCCTCTTCTCCCGAGTCCCATAACCGGCAGCCGCAGCAGCACCATTAGTGCTCTATCTGAGCACTAGAGACTCTGGCACAGTGCCAGAGTCTACAGCGTATGCGCAGGTCTCAGAAAAAATGTCCGCCGCGCCATTTTTTTGGAGACTTGCGCATGCGCTGTAGATTCTGGCACTGTGCCAGAGCCTCTAACGCACAGACAGAGCGCTAGCAGTGCTGCTGCAGCTGCCGGCTACGGGAGAGGAGGGGGCTTACACCCGGAGACTGCACATGGGTCCCCTCCTCTCTAGATACGCCCCTGATCATAAGTCATTATCAAGTTCAGAAACTTTACGTAATAGCATCAGCAGTCCACTGACACATAAATAGTTTTGTTTGAATATTATTTACCTGTGAGGATGAGTATGTAAACACTGAAGGGGGGGGGGGGGGGGATCAGAGGATGAGGACAACATCTTGCCACTGTAGAGCCAGTTTGTACAAGGAGAGATTAATTGCTTCTTTCTTGGTGGTTGCCCAAACAAACCAATTTCAGCCACAGTCGTGTCTCTGAAATGAATGGTTTCTTAAAATCTGCATGTCCTGTTTATACAACATAAGGGTGGGTGGGAGGACCCAAGGACAATTCCATCATGCACCTTCTTTTTTTTCTATGCATTATGTGCTCTTTGGGGCCTAGTTTTTAAAACTGCCATCCTTTCTGACACTGCAGTGCCACTCCTAGATGGGCCAGGTGTTTGTGCCGCCCACTTGTGTCGCTTAGCTTAGTCATCCAGCGACCTAGTTGCACCTCTTTTTTTTCTTTGTATTATGTGCTCTTTGGGGCCTAGTTTTTAAAACTGCCATCCTGTCTGACACTGCAGTGCCACTCCTAGATGGGCAAGGTATTTGTGCCGCCCACTTGTGTCACTTAGCTTAGTCATCCAGCGACCTAGTTGCACCTCTTTTTTTTCTTTTCATTATGTATCCAGCTACCTCTGTGCAACCTTCTGGCCTAAAAAACAATATTGTGAGGCGTGATGTGTTCAGAATAGACTGGAAATGAGTGGAAATGAATGTTATTGAGGTTATTAATACCGTAGCATCAAAATTATTCCCAAATTATGTGCTTTTAGCTATTTTTATGTAGGTTTTTTTAAACCATCCAGATCCACAGCCAAAATCCGGAAGGGTGGTTTTGGCAAAACCAATCCAAATCCAAAACACGAGCGGGGATCCAGATCCGAAACACAAAACCTGAAAGGTGTCCGCCTCATATCTCTTATCGGTGGATTTTCTTCAGTTTAAACCCTGCCACTATTTTAATTTGGATAATGGAGGGTGTGTGTACCACGTTTGGTCCAGATCCATCAAAACATATAGGAGCCTATGAAGAACTAACATACTGTATTACACATGCATATTTTCACTTTTATATCTATACTAGGTGCTTCATCGCGCCCTACGGGCACTCTTCACACCGTCGCAAGGGGCTACGCCCCTTTAGCCCTTGCATGCCTATATGGGGTTCAAGATTTGTATTATATGGAGTATTACCTGCATTCCTTTGTTAGTGGTTAAATATTGCACAATGAAAGGGCGTGCGATGGTGAAGGAGGCGCAGCCCCTTGCGACGGCGTGAACAGCACCTGCAGGGCACGATGTACAGAATGAGCGGGTGCAGGGGGGACTGCGGATGGGGGAGGGTGTCTGTAGATTCTGCAGGTGGAGGGGGGCAGATGCGGGGGGGCCCTGATGGGGAATGGTTGGGACGTGCTGCGGGTGGGGGAGAGACAGAAGAGTGGGGGCTGTAGATGGGGGAGGGGTCCGGAGGCACTGCAGGTGGGGGAGGGGCAGGGGTGCCACGGGGGAGGGGCAGGTGCAAGGATGTTGCGGATGGGTGAAGAGTTCCGAAGGTGCTGTGGGATGGGAAGGGGCGGGGGTGCTGGGGGTGGGGTAGGGGGTCCGGAGGCACCGCGGTGGGGGAGAGGCAGGTGCGGCGGACGGGGAAGGGGGTCCGGAGGCGCTGCAGGTGGTGGAGGGGCAGGTGTGGAGGTGCCGTGGATGGGTGAGGGGGGGACCACGAATGGAGGAGGGTGTCTGCAGATGCTGTGGGTGGAGGGGGCAGGTGTAGGGGGAGACATATATGGGGGTTGGATGGTGGAGTGGGTCTGGAGGTGCTGTGGGTGGTGGGGGAGTGGGAGCCGCTGGTGGTGTAGGGGGTCTGGAGGCACAGCGTGTGGGGGAGGGGTGGAGTGTTGCATGTGGTGGAGGGGAAGGTGCGGAGGTGTGGTGCATTGGGGAGGGCTCTGGAGATGCTGCGGGTACTGTACCTGCCAAAAAGGTAGTTGGAGGGTATGCAGTAACAGGGCCAGGACAGGGGTGACGGGGCCAGGACAGGGGTGATGGGGCCAGGACAGGGGCGACGGGGCCAGGGTAGAGGCGGCAAGACCAGGATTTGGTTGACAGGGTCAGGATTTGGTTGACAGGGCCAGGATAGGGGTGACAGGGCCAGGATAGGGGTGACAGGGCCAGGATAAGGGTGACAGGGCCAGGATAAGGGTGACAGGGACATGACAGAACACAGGGCACGGGAGAGATTGGTATTAGGGACAAAACAGTGGTGACAGACAGATGTGTCTTACCGGAGTCACTGCTGCTGTTCCACTCCAACCTGTTTGGATCTGCTGCTGGTGGAGACTTGGCATGGTTGACTCTCTCAGGCTGGAGTCCTGCTTCCTCTGCCCGTCCGCATCCCTCCCCCCCACTCCTCAGTCACACACCGCGGACCTCGCGCGGCTGCCGGGCACTGTGGTAAGGGGAGACTGGGAGTGACTGGTTAGCCCCCAGGAGACGCTGCGGCTGGAGGGAGGAGGGGGTCATAGCATGCACGCAGCGCGGACCTCGCGGCTGCCGGGCACTGTGGTAAGGGGAGACTGGGAGTGACTGGTTAGCCCCCAGGAGACGCTGCGGCTGGAGGGAGGAGGGGGTCGGAGCCTGCAAGCAGCGCGGACTTCTGCAGCGCTGCCCGCCGGCTTAAGTGTGTAAAGGAGCTGGGTGCACCTCACTGCGGGCGGCAGCGCTGCAGCTAGCGGTGGGGTTGCCGGGGCTGGAGATAACAGAGGCAGTACGGAACCTGCACAGCGGCAGGTGCCCAACAAAACTGCAGCTAAGAAGCGTGGAGTGTGCCAGAAAGTGACGCTCCTCCGCGTCAGAGAGTCCCTGCTGAGAATGCTTATGTGGGGGTCAAGTACACAGTGAGCCGGTGCCCGTCTGTCTGTATGGCATACCCCCTCACACACCCCCATACCTCCCAACTGTCCCGATTTTCGCGGGACAGTCCCATTTTTTTGGATCTGTCCCACTGTCCCGCCCGCGGGCCGCAGTGTCCCGCGGTGGGGGGGGCAGTTTGGAAGCTCCTGTACTCGCTGTTCTGCTTAGCATGCACACAGCGTCTATTTAGTGGAGACAGAGGGAGATGGGGCATCAGGGAGTGTAAGGGGGGGACGGTGCATGTGGTGGTGCTTGCTGCCGTGCAGGTGTAGTTTCGGTACTCACCAGGCGCCGCTCTCTCTCACCTTCAGGTACCGGAACCTTCAACCGACCTGGAAATCTTCAGTCGGATCCGGACACGGCGATTCCCTCTCGGAGCTGACCGACGAACGAGCTGAGGAGAAAATAGTCTACCTTAAGGGGGGTATCAACCCTTCTTCCACCGGAAAAGGGGATACCCCAGGGGTGACGGCGACCTTCACCGGTTGGGCGAAAGGTCATCACTGGCACAAAGCCTCAGCCACCCAGATTTCATACACTCGCACTCTCGTGCGTAGTGTGATGAAGGGGATTCTCACGTCCGTGAGCAATCCCTATTCCGGCGCTCGGGGACAGACAAGGGACAAACGTACACAGATGCTACTCACCGTTACAAGTCTTGCACTCCGATCTTCTCCACTTACAGGTCCCTGTAAGGAGGTAAAGAGAAAACAGCCGTGCAGGGCCAAGAACTACCCTAGTGTACGTCCGCTACACTAGCTACATAAACAGAGCCCTCAAACTAGCTCGTGTGGGTGGTGCAACACAACTATGCACAAGCTTAAAACAAACAGACACTTTGCCCTGCACGGTAACAACATACATCACAATATCGGATTACAAGATCCCACGGTGCTGTCCCTTTAAATCCCTACCTACCGCTGGGGCGCCACACAGCCTGCCCACCTAAACACCTCAGGGTGGCCCGGGCCTAGTGCCCAGTGCCACCTTTATTCACCTTGGGGGGGCACTTATTCAGTGGGCCTAGCGCCCCTAATTGCCCACAGGCCAGAAGCCTGACAACACCCACGGGCCTAGCGCCCGCCTAACTTGTCACCCGTTGGGTGACCTGGGCCTAGTGCCCAGGGTCACCTTATTATATCCCTAGCGGCCGCCAAACTGAACTAGGGCCTAATGCCCTCTAATGCCCCCACAGACCTATTGCCTGGATTGCCCACGGGCCTAGTGCCCGCCTAACTTGCGCAGTTTAGGTGGCTTGGGCCTAACGCCCAAACCACCAAATCTAATGGTGACCCCCAAATTCCTATCTGCGCCACAGGCCTAGTACCTGAACTGTGCCCCCGGGCCTAATGCCCGTCCCTGATGGTCTAGGGAGGAAAAGGGGAGGGGGTGAGAGTAGCCTCACTGAGGCCTCACCTGATCCGGGGGTCTCCGGCACCCTCTTCTGCCGCTGACCCGTCCTGGCCAGTGGCGCCGCCGTCTCTTCTCCGCGTCCAGCCGCCGCTGGACATCTTCTTCAAGGAGCCTGGCGTCTTCTGGCCTCTTCCGCGGCCTCAGGACCTCTTCACCGCTCCTCGGCGCGGCCTTCCGTCTTCTTCTCCTGGCGGCGTCTTCTTTCTTCTCCCGCCCGTCTTCTTCCGCGCTCTTCTGCGCGCGCTCGGCCTTCGGCTCCCGCCCGGCATCTGACGTCAGACGTGGGGGGCGGGGCCTATGATGCGACTAGCGCCGATTCCCTCGCCGCGCCCGCCTCTGATTGGCCGGTGCCCCGCGAGCCGCGATTGGCTCACGGACGGCGCCGGATTTGAAAAGCCGCGGGCGGCGCTTTTCATTGGCGGCCAGAATGGCTCCAAGTTTAAAGCGCCGCTGCCCCGATGCTGCCCGACGCCACTGACAGTCTGGTGCAGGGAAACATCCGATCCCTGCACCAGACACCCGCAGCTGCCACACACTGACAGGCGCTGGGGACAGACAAGCTGCCCCAGCGCTGCCCACAGCCAGGAACTGCAGAGGATGCAGATCCCCTGGACCCTGACGGTCCGATGTGCCCTGGGACACGGGGCACATCTCCACATTTCCCCCCCCTTTTTCCTTTGTAGTCCCTACAAAGGTCTCCACAACGTCCATTGTCTGCGGGTTAGGAAATTCCGAGGTCCCTCCGGCGAGGTTGTGTTCGAGGGCCCAGCCCGGACAGACCGTGACCCCCACATCCTTCCTCCACCGGTTCCGGATTCCTCCTCTTCGTTCCTCCTGACCATCCATCGGTGGATCCTCTGGGGGAGTGGCATCTCCTCACGGTTGCTCGACGTGGGCCACCAAGGGGAATCTTCCTCCACGGGGACAACAGTCACCCACTCTTGGCCTCCCCTATCGTCTGGGGCATCGTCCCTGTCTTCCGGGTGTGGTACCAACCACCACCCAACAGTGGAATCCTCCAGGGTATCCGTTTCCTCCCGGGCAACAATCACCATCTGTCGCATCTCCTCGTGGGGCATCTCCAAAGGTCCCATGTCTTCCTCTGGAACAGGTCCTCCCACGGCATCACGATCCTCTACCCGTACGTACGTCCATTTCGGCACTTCCGGCAGGTATTCTTGCTCCAGGACTATCTCCTCCTCTCCACGGAGGGCAATCAACTGGGAGCACGACTCCACCCGATCCTGCCAGTCACTCTCGTCGGCGCTTCCGATGCCAGAGTCGTCCTCCATCTGTTCTTGGAGGGATTCGTCGGCGGACAGCTCACCGTAGTCCGAGTCCTCCTCCACCGATACCTGGACTAGGGGATTATTTTCCTCCTCAGCGTACTTGGTCCCTTCCGCTGGCATCTTTACTTCCTCAGCGTACTCCTTCGCTTCCGCTGGCATCTTTACTTCCTCAGCGTACTCCTTCGCTTCCGCTGGCATCTTTACTTCCTCAGCGTACTTCTCTTCCGCTGGCATCCCTAATTCCTCAGCGTACTCCTTTGCTTCCGCTGGCATCTCTAGGTACCCAGGACACACCTGTTCCACACGTCCTGGTCGTGGACGGTCCCAACGCGGGGAGATTCCGGACATCCTCGTCACTGGGTCTTCATGCCTTTCTTCACAACGTGGTTTCTTCTCCTCCCAGTCGTCCACCTCCGCCTGATGCGGGAAAGGATCCTTCGTTACTGGGTCGCTTTCTTGGGACAGAGTAGATCCGCGGCATCTTCCCAGGGGCACTCACTGGCCGCATGTCCTGGTCGCCGACACTTCCAACAAGGGAGGGCCACTGCCACCTTCTCCAAGACGGGTTCCTTGGCCACCTCCTTCACTGGGGAATCTTCATCCGTTGGTTCCGGCTCAGAGGAAATGGGCACCTGCGAACTAACTTCAAGCAGGGTCTTCCGCTCCATTTCCCTGGTTTCCTCCTCCCATCTCTGGGCACGACCATCCGCAATCATCCGGTCTTCATTCCACGGACAATCGGGAAGCGCATGTCCTCTCGCCTCGCAGAGCGCACACACGGGCTCTGCAGCCACCCGGTCCCAAAGCTGCTGACGAGATTCCGTCAGCTGCTTCACCGTGGCCTCGTAGTCTGTCCTGTCTACAGTCCATGGACATTCCAGGAGCCGATGTCGGGGATCTCCACAGCTTTCACATCAGGAATCAACCTCGTCTTGGCTCAACTCTTCATCCCAGGGACAACTGTTATGCTCATGCCCGTAGTTTCCGCAGAGCAAACACCAGGACTCTTTCTTCGCTTGGCCCTTCTGACGTCTTCGGTCCGCTTCCTGGACCACCTTCTTTGGGGATGTCTCTCGCCAAGTACATTCGTCGGCAAAGTGTCCTGTTTGCCGACATTTCCTGCAGGGCGTCAAGGCGGCCTTCTTGCGCCCCTTCTCCCGGCGCTCTTCCTTTTCACGCTGGACCGACCGCTGCACCATCTTCAGGAGGTCTGCCCCAGACACCGTCACCCAGTCGCTCTGGTCCGCACACGTCCGGGGGTGAGTCTGCTCCGGAGCAGTCCGCAGGGAGGTCTTCTTAGTGGCGTTCCACATAGTGTCCGTTATCCTGTATCCTTGATCCTGCCGACTACGCCAAAATGTAAGGGGGACGGTGCGTGTGGTGGCGCCTGCTGCCGTGCAGGTGTAGTTTCGGTACTCACCAGGCGCCGCTCTCTCTCACCTTCAGGTACCGGAGACTTCAACGGACCTGGAAATCTTCAGTCGGATCCGGACACGGCGATTCCCTCTCGGAGCTGACCGACGAACGAGCTGAGGAGAAAATAGTCTACCTTAAGGGGGGTATCAACCCTTCTTCCACCGGAAAAGGGGATACCCCAGGGGTGACGGCGACCTTCACCGGTTGGGCGAAAGGTCATCACTGGCACAAAGCCTCAGCCACCCAGATTTCACACACTCGCACTCTCGCGCGTAGTGTGATGAAGGGGATTCTCACGTCCGTGAGCAATCCCTATTCTGGCGCTCAGGGACAGACAAGGGACAAACGTACACAGATGCTAGTCACCGTTATAAGTCTTGCACTCCGATCTTCTCCACTTACAGGTCCCTGTAAGGAGGTAAAGAGAAAACAGCCGTGCAGGGCCAAGAACTACCCTAGTGTACGTCCGCTACACTAGCTACATAAACAGAGCCCTCAAACTGGCTCGTGTGGGTGGTGCAACACAACTATGCACAAACTTAACACAAACAGACACTTTGCCCTGCACGGTAACAACATACATCACAATATCGGATTACAAGATCCCACGGTGCTGTCCCTTTAAATCCCTACCTACCGCTGGGGCGCCACACAGCCTGCCCACCTAAACACCTCAGGGTGGCCCGGGCCTAGTGCCCAGTGCCACCTTTATTCACCTTGGGGGGGCACTTATTCAGTGGGCCTAGCGCCCCTAATTGCCCACAGGCCAGAAGCCTGACAACACCCACGGGCCTAGCGCCCGCCTAACTTGTCACCCGTTGGGTGACCTGGGCCTAGTGCCCAGGGTCACCTTATTATATCCCTAGCGGCTGCCAAACTGAACTAGGGCCTAATGCCCTCTAATGCTCGCACAGGCCTATTGCCTGGATTGCCCACGGGCCTAGTGCCCGCCTAACTTGCGCAGTTTAGGTGGCTTGGGCCTAATGCCCAAACCACCAAATCTAATGGTGACCCCCAAATTCCTATCTGCGCCACAGGCCTAGTGCCTGAACTGTGCCCCCGAGCCTAATGCCCGTCCCTGATGGTCTAGGGAGGAAAAGGGGAGGGTGGTGACAGTAGCCTCACTGAGGCCTCACCTGATCCGGGGGTCTCCGGCACCCTCTTCTGCCGCTGACCCGTCCTGGCCAGCGGCGCCGCCGTCTCTTCTCTGCATCCAGCCGCCGCTGGACATCTTCTTCAAGGAGCCTGGCATCTTCTGGCCTCTTCCGCGGCCTCAGGACCTCTTCACCGCTCCTCGGCGCGGCCTTCGGTCTTCTTCTCCTGGCGGCGTCTTCTTTCTTCTCCCGCCCGTCTTCTTCCGCGCTCTTCCGCATGCGCTCGGCCTTTGGCTCCCGCCCGGCGTCTGACGTCAGACGCCGGGGCGGGGCCTATGACGCGGCGAGCGCCGATTGGCTCGCCGTGCCCGCCTCTGATTGGCCGGCGCCCCGCGAGCCGCAATTGGCTCGCGGACGGCGCCGGATTTGAAAAGCCGCGGGCGGCGCTTTTCATTGGCGGCCAGAATGGCGCCAAGTTTAAAGCGCCGCTGCCGCGGTGCTGCCCGACGCCACTGACAGTCTGGTGCAGGGAAACGTCCGATCCCTGCACCAGACACCCGCCGCTGCCACACACTGACAGGTGCTGGGGACAGACAAGCTGCCCCAGCGCTGCCCACAGCCAGGAACTACAGGGGATGCAGTTCCCCTGCACCCTGCCGGTCCGATGTGCCCTGGGACACGGGGCACATCTCCACAGGGGTACGGATTAAGGGTGGACCCAGGGGGTACGTACCCCGGGCCTCACAGTTTTAGGGGGGCCCCCAGCTGGAGTAGCTCTGTCCCAGCTCTGAAGCTCCCCCGTCCTGCCAGCAACAGCAGCAGCATTGTGCTATAGTCAGCACACGCTGCTGCGTGTAGGCAGGTCTGTGGTGTTGCAGGGAGGCAGCAGCCTCCCTGCTGTCTTCTGGCTGTGCGGGTGTGTAAGGGGGAGCAACCACCCCCTCTGGATTTACCCCTAGATGAGGGGCCAAAATCCCATAGAAAAAAAACACAGGAATTTGCATAAGGGGGCGTGGCCACTGGGGCCGCGATTAGGCCACGCCCCCAAACCCACAGCAGGCACAGCAATGAGATAGGGTTCCTGTCTCAAGTGCCCTGGGCCCCCCGGACTCATAATCCGCCGCTGGGGGCATGCCAGCAGCTCACAGAGCGCTGGGCATGCCCCCTCACTGACGAAAACAGGGGCGTGGCTCGCGATCGCGGGTCCACCCGCGAAGCCACGCCCCCTTTCCCGTTGGTCATGCCCCCTTTTTGCTGTGCGTGTGTCCCTCCTGCCTGAAGAAAGTTGGTAGGTAAGCACCCCTGCCTGTGCCATGCCCATACCATCTGCACCTGCTCCAAGTCTCCTATAGATTTGCCCAGATCTGACTAACTCCGCCCAGTGTTTTGACTACGCCCAGCGTTAGCAAATGAAGCACAAAGTCACAGATCCGGGCTATTATATATAGGAGATAGATTATGAAAGTAAATGGAGACAGGAGATACCATGTATCACTAGTCTCTGAAAGTGCCCCATCTGTTATTGTAATAAAAGGAACAATAAGTAATCAAAGAAGGTAGTGGACTCAGATGTGTTATGAATATGAAAGGAATGAGGGGATGTCATCATCAAATAATGCTGTAAGGGAATAATTATTCCCTACACAACAATGAGCTTTTAATAGTCATGTTGAGTAAAGTACTTTTACAGCTCTCAATGTAGCATATATTATAGCCTGAATTGCTATTAAAACATGTGTAAAATAAAGCAGATCATTATTTCACTGGCTAGTTCTTCATTTTTTACCAAATGACAAGTATAAAGTATCAGAAAGTGAGACACAAATATTTATATTTCAGTGAACAGTGGGTGGGATGGGAGTCATTTGGATGTAGCATTACAAATTTCAAAGATATGCATGATATCATGCATTACATAATACTTAGCAATCATTGTTTTGATATTCTTGTAGTTTTAAAATTTTTGTTTTGTTTTATTGTATTTTTCTGCTGTCAAATCAGTGCCAAAATAGATAAAATGTATTTCTGGTGTAAAACCACAAATTTCCTTAATAGGTATTTAAGCAATAGTTATTTCCTATAACTGTACATTATTGTTGCTGTCACGCCAAACAGCCAGGTCCTGTGTGACTCTGCCGCCGCTTGGTTTCTTTTTTGCATATTTTTACCCCAAAATGTGTCTTAGTCATTGTGATGCGACTAGGACATCTCCAAAGACTGTGCTTTGATAGATAGATAGATATATATATATATATATATATATATATATACACACACAGGTACACCACCGATTATCCGGCATCTGATGGTCCGGCACCTCTTTTAATCCGGACACATCAGGTGCTGGAGGAAGTTAGGTTGTGGGTGGGAGTTAGGATGCGGGAGGAGTTTAGATAGGCTGCATGAGGTCTTAGATTAGCAACAGGAGGCGTAGTTAGGCTGCGGGAGGTCTTAGATTAGCAGTGGGAGGCTTAGTTAGGCTGCGGGTGGGGGAGTCTGGGCGCGTGTGGGTAGTCGGGCTGCGGCGGGGTGACAGGCTGCGGGTGGGGAATCGGGCTGCATGGCCAGAGTTAGGCTGTAGGAGACACACTCAATAGAATTAGTCTGCAGAGGGGAGTCAGAATTCTGCCGACACCACTGACACCGATACCACCAATAATCTGGCACAGTGCTGGAACCGAGGGTGCCGGATTATCAGTGGTGTACCTGTATATATAATATTATGGTGCCTCTCACCTGAATTACCAACATTCCCGTGGAATCAGCTCCCTCCTAGGGAGACTAAAGTAAAACCTCTGCAGTCTGCATTAGCAGTAGAGGTTTGGAATTCCAGGTTTTCCAAGCTGCATAGATCCAACAGGAACTCATCACTGAGAGACAGGAAGGTTTAAAACATTCATACACCCAGTGTTCTGTGCACTGATGCTAAATAGCAGCCAGTTAGTAGGCCGGAGTCTCCTTAGCAGTTTAGCAGATTGGGCTGCAGGTCATTGCAGCAGACTGATCATTAAGCACTTTAATGCTGGGTTATTTACTTTTCATCTGTTTGTTTGTTTGTTTGTTTGTTTGTTTGTTTGTTTTTTAATGTGCCTTTTTGCATATATATAGAAATATAAATTTATATAGATATATCGGAAACTAGGCCAGAAAATTAATACGTAGACCTAAAGCAATTTCTTGGTGTAACTTATGTGCACTTTCAGATAGAAAGATTCAAAATAGGATGGCCATGCTAGCAGAGTTGCACTTGATCTGGTGGCTTACCTGACCCAGGCATCTTGCATCACATGGCGTTTTGAGGCTAGTTATACGAGGACACATCTGTATATAGTTATTTTATCATGATCATTCATAAATAGAGTGGAACTGTTACATACCTCAAAGCGGATAAAAAAGAAAAAATGTGAACAATTCAGTTTTACCCATGGTCTGCTCATACTCCATGATTCTGGCAAAACACAACCTGGCCCACCGAACAACACCCACATTTCTGTTATCATGCCCAATTTTCATTTCCAAAATCAACATACAGATGGAGCCGCGATCATCTGAGGCGGCTCCATCGCAGACGTGCACTACTGGCGTCACTAGGTGATCCGTCTACCTAGTCACGCCGGGAGTGCACAGAGACGTTCTCCCATTCATAGAATAGGAGAGCGTCTCCGTCTGGGCGCGCGCCGCCCGTCCGGATGGAGCTGCTCTCCCATTCTAGTGAATGGGGCGCATCTCCATCACGGGCGTGCGCCCAGCCGGGGATGGAGACGCCCGAGTCCTAGGCGCGCCTAGGCACAGACGGAGCCACGACTAGCATAGCTCCATCTGTAGTCTCACCAAAACTACCACTGTTTTGATTTGTGTTCTTTTTCACCTGACTAGTGATACACAAAAATGGAAATTGCTCAAATAAAGGTATTTGTCCATTACAGGAGCTTGCAAGGGAGGGGCTAATCTAGACAAGAAAAAACAACAACAACACTTAATTCCCCTAGCACATTAAAATGGACCAAAATATATGATTACGGGACTAATTCAGACCTGATCGCAGCAGCAACATTTTTCTCTAATGGCCAAAACCATGTGCACTGCAGGGAAGGGGGGTGAATATAACATGTGCATAGAGAGTTAGATTTGGGTGGGTTATATTGTTTCTGTGCAGGGTAAATACTGGCTGCTTTATTTTTACACTGCGACTTGGATTTCAGTTTGAACACACCCCACCCAAATCTAACTCTCTCTGCACATGTTATATCTGCCCCACCTGCACTGCACATGGTTTTGCCCATTAGAGAGAAACTTTGCTGCTGCGATCAGGTCTGAATTAGGCCCTAAGTCACCATCCACTTCACGGCATATCAGGCAGGGCCGGTTCCGGGGCTTCTTGCGCCCTGGGCGGCATTAGGGGGTGTGGCTTCATACAGGGGGCGTGGTCAGTTACGCCCCCTGTACTGTAGTAGGATGTGCGGTGCGCGATGACGTCATCGCGCACTGCACAGCAAAGGTCCTCTCCACGAAGGAGTCTAGTTCCCTTCGTGGAGAGGACCTTTGCTGTGCGGTGCGCGATGACGTCAACGCGCACCGCACATCATTACAGTTAAGGTCCTCTCCAGGAAGGGAAACTAGACGCGTAGCGTCTAGTTTTCCTTCACAGCGGGCAGCCCACGAAGGGAAACTAGACACGTAGCGTCTAGTTTCCCTTCACAGGACAGCGGGCAGCGGGGGGCACCACAGCAGCAGCGGATCTTGCCATGGTGCAGCATCCTCTGGATGGCGCCTGCGCCCTCCGGAAGGCGGCACCCAGGGCAAAAGTCCTGCTTGCCCGTGGCAAGATCCGCTACTGATATCAGGTATGGTGATCCTAACACTGTAAAATAGTACCCATTTTGGGTCAAACATTTGCGTATTGCTACATGATAATAGGACATACCGTATATACTCGAGTATAAGTTAGAGATGAGCGCCTGAAATTTTTCGGGTTTTGTGTTTTGGTTTTGGGTTCGGTTCCGCGGCCGTGTTTTGGGTTCGAACGCGTTTTGGCAAAACCTCACCGAATTTTTTTGTCGGATTCGGGTGTGTTTTGGATTCGGGTGTTTTTTTCAAAAAACCCTAAAAAACAGCTTAAATCATAGAATTTGGGGGTAATTTTGATCCCAAAGTATTATTAACCTCAAAAAACATAATTTACACTCATTTTCAGCCTATTCTGAACACATCACACCTCACAATATTATTTTTAGTCCTAAAATTTGCACCGAGGTCGCTGTGTGAGTAAGATAAGCGACCCTAGTGGCCGACACAAACACCGGGCCCATCTAGGAGTGGCACTGCAGTGTCACGCAGGATGTCCCTTCCAAAAAACCCTCCCCAAACAGCACATGACGCAAAGAAAAAAAGAGGCGCAATGAGGTAGCTGTGTGAGAAAGATAAGCGACCCTAGTGGCCGACACAAACACCGGGCCCATCTAGGAGTGGCACTGCAGTGTCACGCAGGATGTCCCTTCCAAAAAACCCTCCCCAAACAGCACATGACGCAAAGAAAAAAAGAGGCGCAATGAGGTAGCTGTGTGAGAAAGATAAGCGACCCTAGTGGCCGACACAAACACCGGGCCCATCTAGGAGTGGCACTGCAGTGTCACGCAGGATGTCCCTTCCAAAAAACCCTCCCCAAACAGCACATGACGCAAAGAAAAAAAGAGGCGCAATGAGGTAGCTGTGTGAGTAAGATTAGCGACCCTAGTGGCCGACACAAACACCGGGCCCATCTAGGAGTGGCACTGCAGTGTCACGCAGGATGGCCCTTCCAAAAAACCCTCCCCAAACAGCACATGACGCAAAGAAAAAAAGAGGCGCAATGAGGTAGCTGACTGTGTGAGTAAGATTAGCGACCCTAGTGGCCGACACAAACACCGGGCACATCTAGGAGTGGCACTGCAGTGTCACGCAGGATGTCCCTTCCAAAAAACCCTCCCCAAACAGCACATGACGCAAAGAAAAAAAGAGGCGCAATGAGGTAGCTGACTGTGTGAGAAAGATAAGCGACCCTAGTGGCCGACACAAACACCGGGCCCATCTAGGAGTGGCACTGCAGTGTCACGCAGGATGTCCCTTCCAAAAAACCCTCCCCAATCAGCACATGATGCAAAGAAAAAGAAAAGAAAAAAGAGGTGCAAGATGGAATTATCCTTGGGCCCTCCCACCCACCCTTATGTTGTATAAACAAAACAGGACATGCACACTTTAACCAACCCATCATTTCAGTGACAGGGTCTGCCACACGACTGTGACTGATATGACGGGTTGGTTTGGACCCCCCCCAAAAAAGAAGCAATTAATCTCTCCTTGCACAAACTGGCTCTACAGAGGCAAGATGTCCACCTCATCTTCACCCTCCGATATATCACTGTGTACATCCCCCTCCTCACAGATTATCAATTCGTCCCCACTGGAATCCACCATCTCAGCTCCCTGTGTACTTTGTGGAGGCAATTGCTGCTGGTCAATGTCTCCGCGGAGGAATTGATTATAATTCATTTTAATGAACATCATCTTCTCCACATTTTCTGGATGTAACCTCGTACGCCGATTGCTGACAAGGTGAGCGGCGGCACTAAACACTCTTTCGGAGTACATACTTGTGGGAGGGCAACTTAGGTAGAATAAAGCCAGTTTGTGCAAGGGCCTCCAAATTGCCTCTTTTTCCTGCCAGTATAAGTACGGACTGTGTGACGTGCCTACTTGGATGCGGTCACTCATATAATCCTCCACCATTCTATCAATGTTGAGAGAATCATATGCAGTGACAGTAGACGACATGTCCGTAATCGTTGTCAGGTCCTTCAGTCCGGACCAGATGTCAGCATCAGCAGTCGCTCCAGACTGCCCTGCATCACCGCCAGCGGGTGGGCTCGGAATTCTGAGCCTTTTCCTCGCACCCCCAGTTGCGGGAGAATGTGAAGGAGGAGATGTTGACAGGTCGCGTTCCGCTTGACTTGACAATTTTGTCACCAGCATGTCTTTCAACCCCAGCAGACCTGTGTCTGCCGGAAAGAGAGATCCAAGGTAGGCTTTAAATCTAGGATCGAGCACGGTGGCCAAAATGTAGTGCTCTGATTTCAACAGATTGACCACCCGTGAATCCTTGTTAAGCGAATTAAGGGCTGCATCCACAAGTCCCACATGCCTAGCGGAATCGCTCCGTGTTAGCTCCTTCTTCAATGCCTCCAGCTTCTTCTGCAAAAGCCTGATGAGGGGAATGACCTGACTCAGGCTGGCAGTGTCTGAACTGACTTCACGTGTGGCAAGTTCAAAGGGCATCAGAACCTTGCACAACGTTGAAATCATTCTCCACTGCACTTGAGACAGGTGCATTCCATCTCCTATATCGTGCTCAATTGTATAGGCTTGAATGGCCTTTTGCTGCTCCTCCAACCTCTGAAGCATATAGAGGGTTGAATTCCACCTCGTTACCACTTCTTGCTTCAGATGATGGCAGGGCAGGTTCAGTAGTTTTTGGTGGTGCTCCAGTCTTCTGTACGTGGTGCCTGTACGCCGAAAGTGTCCCGCAATTCTTCTGGCCACCGACAGCATCTCTTGCACGCCCCTGTCGTTTTTTAAAAAATTCTGCACCACCAAATTCAAGGTATGTGCAAAACATGGGACGTGCTGGAATTTGCCCATATTTAATGCACACACAATATTGCTGGCGTTGTCCGATGCCACAAATCCACAGGAGAGTCCAATTGGGGTAAGCCATTCCGCGATGATCTTCCTCAGTTGCCGTAAGAGGTTTTCAGCTGTGTGCGTATTCTGGAAAGCGGTGATACAAAGCGTAGCCTGCCTAGGAAAGAGTTGGCGTTTGCGAGATGCTGCTACTGGTGCCGCCGCTGCTGTTCTTGCGGCGGGAGTCCATACATCTACCCAGTGGGCTGTCACAGTCATATAGTCCTGACCCTGCCCTGCTCCACTTGTCCACATGTCCGTGGTTAAGTGGACATTGGGTACAACTGCATTTTTTAGGACACTGGTGAGTCTTTTTCTGACGTCCGTGTACATTCTCGGTATCGCCTGCCTAGAGAAGTGGAACCTAGATGGTATTTGGTAACGGGGGCACACTGCCTCAATAAATTGTCTAGTTCCCTGTGAACTAACGGCGGATACCGGACGCACGTCTAACACCAACATAGTTGTCAAGGACTCAGTTATCCGCTTTGCAGTAGGATGACTGCTGTGATATTTCATCTTCCTCGCAAAGGACTGTTGAACAGTCAATTGCTTACTGGAAGTAGTACAAGTGGGCTTACGACTTCCCCTCTGGGATGACCATCGACTCCCAGCGGCAACAACAGCAGCGCCAGCAGCAGTAGGCGTTACACGCAAGGATGCATCGGAGGAATCCCAGGCAGGAGAGGACTCGTCAGACTTGCCAGTGACATGGCCTGCAGGACTATTGGCATTCCTGGGGAAGGAGGAAATTGACACTGAGGGAGTTGGTGGGGTGGTTTGCGTGAGCTTGGTTACAAGAGGAAGGGATTTACTGGTCAGTGGACTGCTTCCGCTGTCACCCAAAGTTTTTGAACTTGTCACTGACTTATTATGAATGCGCTGCAGGTGACGTATAAGGGAGGATGTTCCGAGGTGGTTAACGTCCTTACCCCTACTTATTACAGCTTGACAAAGGGAACACACGGCTTGACACCTGTTGTCCGCATTTCTGGTGAAATACCTCCACACCGAAGAGCTGATTTTTTTGGTATTTTCACCTGGCATGTCAACGGCCATATTCCTCCCACGGACAACAGGTGTCTCCCCGGGTGCCTGACTTAAACAAACCACCTCACCATCAGAATCCTCCTGGTCAATTTCCTCCCCAGCGCCAGCAACACCCATATCCTCCTCATCCTGGTGTACTTCAACACTGACATCTTCAATCTGACTATCAGGAACTGGACTGCGGGTGCTCCTTCCAGCACTTGCAGGGGGCATGCAAATAGTGGAAGGCGCATGCTCTTCACGTCCAGTGTTGGGAAGGTCAGGCATCGCAAACGACACAATTGGACTCTCCTTGTGGATTTGGGATTTCAAAGAACGCACAGTTCTTTGCGGTGCTTTTGCCAGCTTGAGTCTTTTCAGTTTTCTAGCGAGAGGCTGAGTGCTTCCATCCTCATGTGAAGCTGAACCACTAGCCATGAACATAGGCCAGGGCCTCAGCCGTTCCTTGCCACTCCGTGTGGTAAATGGCATATTGGCAAGTTTACGCTTCTCCTCCGACAATTTTATTTTAGGTTTTGGAGTCCTTTTTTTTCTGATATTTGGTGTTTTGGATTTGACATGCTCTGTACTATGACATTGGGCATCGGCCTTGGCAGACGACGTTGCTGGCATTTCATCGTCTCGGCCATGACTAGTGGCAGCAGCTTCAGCACGAGGTGGAAGTGGATCTTGATCTTTCCCTAATTTTGGAACCTCAACTTTTTTGTTCTCCATATTTTATAGGCAGAACTAAAAGGCACCTCAGGTAAACAATGGAGATGGATGGATTGGATACTAGTATACAATTATGGACGGACTGCCACGGTTAGGTGGTATAAAAAAACCACGGTTAGGTGGTATATATTATAATAATAATACAATTATGGATGGACGGACTGCCTGCCGACTGCCGACACAGAGGTAGCCACAGCCGTGAACTACCGCACTGTACACTGGTTGATAAAGAGATAGTAGTATACTCGTAACAACTAGTATGACACTATGACGACGGTATAAAGAAAGAAAAAAAAATACCACAGTTAGGTGGTATATATTATAATAATAATACAATTATGGATGGACGGACTGCCTGCCGACTGCCGACACAGAGGTAGCCACAGCCGTGAACTACCGCACTGTACACTGGTTGACAAAGAGATAGTAGTATACTCGTAACAACTAGTATGACACTATGACGACGGTATAAAGAAAGAAAAAAAAATACCACAGTTAGGTGGTATATATTATAATAATAATACAATTATGGATGGACGGACGGACTGCCGACTGCCGACACAGAGGTAGCCACAGCCGTGAACTACCGCACTGTACACTGGTTGATAAAGAGATAGTAGTATACTCGTAACAACTAGTATGACACTATGACGACGGTATAAAGAAAGAAAAAAAAATACCACAGTTAGGTGGTATATATTATAATAATAATACAATTATGGATGGACGGACTGCCTGCCGACTGCCGACACAGAGGTAGCCACAGCCGTGAACTACCGCACTGTACACTGGTTGATAAAGAGATAGTAGTATACTCGTAACAACTAGTATGACACTATGACGACGGTATAAAGAAAGAAAAAAAAATACCACAGTTAGGTGGTATATATTATAATAATAATACAATTATGGATGGACGGACTGCCTGCCGACTGCCGACACAGAGGTAGCCACAGCCGTGAACTACCGCACTGTACACTGGTTGACAAAGAGATAGTAGTATACTCGTAACAACTAGTATGACACTATGACGACGGTATAAAGAATGAAAAAAAAACCACGGTTAGGTGGTATATATTATAATAATAATACAATTATGGATGGACGGACTGCCTGCCGACTGCCGACACAGAGGTAGCCACAGCCGTGAACTACCGCACTGTACACTGGTTGATAAAGAGATAGTAGTATACTCGTAACAACTAGTATGACACTATGACGACGGTATAAAGAAAGAAAAAAAAATACCACAGTTAGGTGGTATATATTATAATAATAATACAATTATGGATGGACGGACTGCCTGCCGACTGCCGACACAGAGGTAGCCACAGCCGTGAACTACCGCACTGTACACTGGTTGATAAAGAGATAGTAGTATACTCGTAACAACTAGTATGACACTATGACGACGGTATAAAGAATGAAAAAAAAACCACGGTTAGGTGGTATATATTATAATAATAATACAATTATGGATGGACGGACTGCCTGCCGACTGCCGACACAGAGGTAGCCACAGCCGTGAACTACCGCACTGTACACTGGTTGATAAAGAGATAGTAGTATACTCGTAACAACTAGTATGACACTATGACGGTATAAAGAATGAAAAAAAAACCACGGTTAGGTGGTATATATTATAATAATAATACAATTATGGATGGACGGACTGCCTGCCGACTGCCGACACAGAGGTAGCCACAGCCGTGAACTACCGCACTGTACACTGGTTGATAAAGAGATAGTAGTATACTCGTAACAACTAGTATGACACTATGACGACGGTATAAAGAAAGAAAAAAAAATACCACGGTTAGGTGGTATATATTGTAATACAATTATGGATGGACGGACTGCCTGCCGAGTTCCGACTGCCGACACAGAGGTAGCCACAGCCGTGAACTACCGCACTGTACTGTGTCTGCTGCTAATATAGACTGGTTGATAAAGAGATAGTATACAATACATACAACAATATACTACTATACTGGTGGTCAGGCACTGGTCACCACTAGTCACACTGGCAGTGGCACTCCTGCAGCAAAAGTGTGCACTGTTTAATTTTAAATTAATATAATATTATGTACTCCTGGGGGCTCCTGCTATAACAACCTGCAGTGCTCCCCAGTCTCCCCCACAATTATTATAAGCTTTGCCTTTTATACATTGATGTGCAGCACACTGGGCTGAGCTGAGTGCACACAGACTGAGTCACACTGTGTGACTGGCTGCTGCTGTGTATCGTTTTTTTTCAGGCAGAGAACGGATATAGCAGAGAACGGATATATTATATTAAAATAAATAAAAGTTAACTAACAACAACTGCACTGGTCACTGTGGTAAACTCTGTCTGACTCTGCACAATCTCTCTCTCTCTTCTAATCTAATTTCTAATGGAGAGGACGCCAGCCACGTCCTCTCCCTATCAATCTCAATGCACGTGTGAAAATGGCGGCGACGCGCGGCTCCTTATATAGAATCCGAGTCTCGCGAGAATCCGACAGCGTCATGATGACGTTCGGGCGCGCTCGGGTTAACCGAGCAAGGCGGGAGGATCCGAGTCTGCTCGGACCCGTAAAAAAAACATGAAGTTCGTGCGGGTTCGGTTTCAGAGAAACCGAACCCGCTCATCTCTAGTATAAGTCGACCCGAATATAAGCCGAGGCACCTAATTCTACCACAAAAACCTGGGAAAACTTATTGACTCGAGTATAAGCCTAGGGTGGGAAATGCAGCTCTAGCCGTACACAGCCCTCAGTGCCAGATATGCCCTCATACTGCCAGATATGCCCCCACAGTGCCAGATATGCCCTCATACTGCCAGATATGCCCCACAGTGCCTGATGTGCCAGATATGCCCTCATGCTGACAAATATGCCCCACAGTGCCAGATGTGCCAGATATGCCCTCATGCTGCCAAATATGCCCCACAGTGCCAGATGTGCCAGATATGCCCTCATGCTGCCAGATATGTCCTCATGCTGCCAGATATGCCCCTCATGCTGCCACATATGCCCCACAGTGCCAGATGTGCCAGATATGCCCTCATGCTGCCAGATATGCCTCTCATACTGCCAGATATGCCCCACAGTGCCAGATATGCCCTCATGCTGCCAGATATGCCCCTCATGCTGCCACATATGCCCCTCATGCTGCCACATATGCCCCACAGTGCCATATGTGCCAGATATGCCCTCATGCTGCCAGATATGCCCCTCATGCTGCCAGATATGCCCCACAGTGCCAGATATGCCCTCATGCTGCCAGACATGCCCCTCATGCTGCCATATATGCCCCTCATGCTGCCACATATGCCCCACAGTGTCAGATGTGACAGATATGCCCTCATGCTGCCACATATGCCCCTCATGCTGCCACATATGCCCCTCATGTTGCCACATATGCCCCACAGTGCCAGATGTGCCAGATATGCCCTCATGCTGCCAGATATGCCCCTCATGCTACCAGATATGCCCTCATGCTGCCAGACATGCCCCTCATGCTGCCACATATGCCCCTCATGCTGCCACATATGCCCCACAGTGCCATATGTGCCAGATATGCCCTCATGCTGCCAGATATGCCCCTCATGCTGCCAGATATGCCCCACAGTGCCAGATATGCCCTCATGCTGCCAGATATGCCCCATATGCTGCCACATATGCCCCTCATGCTGCCACATATGCCCCTCATGCTGCCACATATGCCCCCTCCCCCAGTGCCTGTTACTTACCCCTCCGTCGATCCCGCGCTGTCTTCTGAAGGAGGGACAGCCTCTCCTGTGTCCCTCCTGCATCTCCGGCGGCCGTGGCGGGTCTATTAAAGGAAGTGCCGGTTCGTGATCAGAGGTCACGAACGGGTACTTCCTTTAATAGACCCGCTGCTGCCGCTGGAGATGCAGGAGGGACACAGGAGAGGCGCGCGCTGTGTGCTCCCTGTCCCTCCTTCACACTGCTCTGCCTGTCACACTGCACTGCCACTGACTCGAGTATAAGCCGAGGTGGCTTTTTCAGCACAAAAAAAAGTGCTGAAAAAGTTGGCTTATACGCGAGTATATACGGTACATTTATAGATTTCTAAATTGAGATGTAACTCACCTGGAGGCACCCCAAGATCCTCCAAATGGCACTACAAGGACTAGCATGCCCTGCAACTACTGATCCATGCAGGGCCGGCTCCAGGCCTACTAGCACCCTGAGCGAGAAAATGTAAAAGCGCCCCCCCCCCCCATGCGCGCGCCGAAGGCGCGCGCGCTCCCGTAAAAGTGGGTGTGGCCTCTGGAAAAGTGGGCGTGGCCTCATAACTTCATATCATCAAACTATAAACATATTTTCACACAGTTAGCAGCCTTACACATAGCCACAGTAGTGTTCCTTACACACGATGTCTCCAGTATAGTGCCAGATACACATAATGTGCAGTGCCAGATAGACATGACATGCCCCCCAGCAGTGCCAGCTACACATGACATGCCCCGCAGCAGTGCCAGCTACACATGACATGCCCCGCAGCAGTGCCAGCTACACATGACATGCCCCGCAGCAGTGCCAGCTAGCCAGCTACACATGACATGCCCCGCAGCAGTGCCAGCTACACATGACATGCCCCCCAGCAGTGCCAGCTACACATGATAGTGTTCACTTTTTAGGGCATTGTGCTGATCACAGGGAGGGCACATTTTTAAGTTAGAAGGGCAAAATGGTGTACATACTGCTTGTTGTTCCCATACCTATATGTCAAAGAATGGACAGTGCGCGCCGAAGGCGCGCAGCAAAAATTAAGGGGAGTTACTTCGTGGGGAAGGTACGTGGCCACATAATAGTGGCAATTTGCATTACACCACACAGTAGTGCAGCTAATACACACTGCACCAGGTAGAACCTCCTATACACTTTGCGCCAGGTACAGCACTGAGACGCATTGCACCAGGGAGAGCACTGAGACACATTGCCTAGCCACAGACGCCTAGCGGGAACACTACATGACATGCTCCCCAGCAGTGCCAGCTACACGTGACATGCCCCCCAGCAGTGCCAGCTACACGTGACATGCCCCCCAGCAGTGCCAGCTACACGTGACATGCCCCCCAGCAGTGCCAGCTACACGTGACATGCCCCCCAGCAGTGCCAGCTACACGCGACATGCTCCCCAGCAGTGCCAGCTACACGCGACATGCCCCCCCCAGCAGTGCCAGCTACACGTGACATGCCCCCCAGCAGTGCCAGCTACATAAATGGCCACACAGTGCCAGATATGCACCCACAGTTCAGATACATAAATGCCCCCAAAGTGCCAGATACATAAATGCCTCCACAGTGCAGATATGCCCCCCACAGTGCCAGATACATAAATGCCCACACAGTGCCAGATACATAAGTGCCCCCATAGTGCCAGATATAAAAATGCCCACACAGTGCCAGATATGTCCCCACAGTGCCATATATAAAATTGCCCCCACAGTGCCAGATATGCCCCCACAGGGCCAGATACATAAATGCCCCCAGTGCCAGATACATAAATGCTCACACATTGCCAGATGCATAAATGCCCCCAGTGCCAGATGCATAAGTGCCCACACAGTGCCAGATGCATTATTGCCCCCCACAGTGTCAGATACATTAATGCCCCCAGTGCCAGATATGCCCCCACAGTGCCAGATACATTAATGCCCCCAGTGCCAGATATGCCCCCACAGTGCCAGATAAATAAATGCCCCCCACAGTGCCAGATAAATAAATGCCCCCAGTGCCAGATAAATAAGTGCCCCCACAGTGCAGATATACCCCCACAGTGCCAGATACATAAATACCCCCACAGTGCCGATATGCACCCCCAGTGCCAGATACAGAAATGCCCCCACAGTGCCAGATACATACATGCCCCCACAGTGCAGATACATAAATGCCCCCACAGCGCAGATATGCCCCCACAGTGCCAGAAATGCCCCCACAGTGCCAGATACATTAATGCCCCCTCACAGTGCACAGATAAATGTCCCCCACCGCAGTGCCAGATAAATGAATGCCCCCCACAGTGCCAGATAAATGAATGCCCCCCACAGTGCCAGATAAATGCCCCCACAGTGCCAGAAATGCCCCCGACAGTGCCAGATATGCCCCCCACGGTGCCAGATATGCCCCCCACGGTGCCAGAAATGCCCCCACGGTGCCAGAAATGCCCCCACGGTGCCAGAAATGCCCCCACAGTGTCAGATAAATGCCCCCACAGTGTCAGATAAATGCCCCCACAGTGCCAGATAAATTCCCCCACAGTGCCAGATATGCCCCCCACAGTGCCAGATATGCCCCCCACAGTGCCAGAAATGCCCCCCACAGTGCCAGAAATGCCCCCACAGAGCCAGATATGCCCCCAGTGTGCCAGATATGCCCCCAGTGTTCCAGATATGCCCCCATGGTGCCAGAAATGCCCCCACATTGCCAGAAATGCCCCCACAGTGCCAGATAAATGCCCCCACAGTGCCAGATAAATGTCCCCACAGTGCCAGATATGCCTCCACAGAGCCAGATATGCCCCCAGTGAGCCAGATATGCCCCCAGTGAGCCAGATATGCCCCCCACAGTGCCAGAAGTGCCCCCACAGAGCCAGATATGCCCCCAGTGTGCCAGATATGCCCCCAGTGTGCCAGATATGCCCCCCACAGTGCCAGATAAATGCCCCCACAGTGCGATCCATAAATGTGCGACCCCCCCCACCAAATACCTGAGGCGCTGAGAGGGGGAGGAGGAGTGCTGGCGGGAGTGCTGGCGGGCGGGAGAGTGAGGGTCCGAGTGAGGGTCCGGGTGCGGGTGGGCGGGCGTCCACTTGTGTGCGCTATGCACGGCGCCGGCGTCTGACGTTAGACACCGGCGCCGCGCAGCGCGCATAGCGCACACACGGACGGGACAACGCTGCACACACAGGGCCGGCTCCAGCTTCGAATATGGCGGCGCCAGCGCGCGGCGCCCATTAAGGGTGGCGCCCTGCGCGGCCGCTCTATTCGAACATGCCTAGAGCCGGCCCTGGATCCATGTCTCTCATAACAGTGATACACTAAAATGGCAAGTTACTAAAATCAATAAATTGGTTCATTATAGGTGCTTGCACCTAGAGGCTAATCTAGACAAGATTACCTGGAGAGTGTTAAGAATCTGTCAGAACAGCATTGGCGTTTCTATAATGGGTGCAATGTGTGCGGTGCACACGGGCCCCTGGGTCCAGGGGGGGCCCCATACAGCACACATTGCACCCATATTTTAGTACTCACCTCTCCGGAGTCCAGTGTCGGACGCTGCAGCCGCCTCCGTCCAGCACAAAATCGACTCAAAAATGGCCGCCACGCATGCGCACTGTAAATTTTGTCTCCGGTACATGGCGGGCGCCATGCTTCCGGAGACCTGCACATGCGCAGTAGGCTCCGGCACAGTGTCGGAGCCTACAGCGCCATGGAGAGGAGGGGGCCCACCTGGAGTCTGCACACGGGCCCCCTACTCGCTTAAGACGCCCCTGCAGAACAGACTGTTTTTGTGGATCCGTTGGACTCTGACTAACCGTAGGAGCAGATGCCCCTGAGTGCTGGAAACAAGGAGGACAAAGATAATTAGAAGATCTGTGAAGATTGTCAGCCGGATGATGTGAAAACGTGAATGTGGAACTGTGAAGACTGGTTGCTGGATGATGCGAGGACGTGAATGAAGAACTGTGAAGACTGGTTGCAGGATGATGCGAAGACATGAATGAAGAACTGTGAAGACTGGTTTCTGGATGATGCCAAGACGTGAATGAAGATCACAGGCTGAAGTTGGCGGACCACCACGAGAATCCTGCAGAATCCAAAGGCACAGGTGGGAGAGCGGTTGACCGTGACTGCGCACTGGAGAGCTGGCGAGCGTTGTGCAGCGAGAGTCGGCTGAGAACTCTGAGAGCCTGATGGGACCAATTAACAAAAGAGGCACAGAACAAACTGCGAGAGCACAGAGCTAAGGCACAGAGTAACCACAACAAAGCACTGGCACAGAATGCAATAATCCCAGCCTATTTATAGGCAGCAGGAAAACAGGATTGGCTCACACTCACCCATCACGCTCATTGGTGCTGCCCTTTGTCACCAACATGGCCGCTCCCAGCACTGCAGACATGCCGGGAAGCTGCAGGCCACTAGGTCCTCCCTCCAGCCTCAGGAAGCCTTCACTCCCGCCGCCGACCCAGCCGCATCCCCGTGCGTCCACAGAGAGCCGCAGACAGCTGCACTGGCAGAGGACAGATCCTGGGACCCATGGCGGTAAGCGCCCGCCACGTGACAGAGTCTTTGACAGAAGCAATAACTTATATTAGTGGCACTGATTATTCCTACAGTAGCTAGCAATGTATGTTAACCAAAGTGATTGTAAATAAAATACATTTTTGGGTTCTTAGTTCACGTTCCTGTGGAAGTGACAGTCTGGTTTCATAATTACCAAGGCAACATACAGTTCATCCATTAAACAGCAATTTTTTTAACAGGTGTAGGAAGCATCGCGAACTGGAGATATTTCTGAAGAAAGTGCCTACTTTGTACCACTGATTTTTATTGTGAGACAGCTAACCCAGGGGTCTGCCAGTTAGGCCCGATAAAAAAACACCAAAGGCGTAGAACCACAGTAAAAAAAAGCTATGTCAGACCCTCATCCTAAACCTTTACTGAGGATATATTTCTTCTCATTATTACTGATGGTCCAATAACAAAAACAACTTACTATTAATACTCAAAACAGAAATTGATAGCAGCCTTGCGCTTGTTAATTGCTGCTAGTTCTCAGGTAATAGAGGAAACACCCAATACCTCCTATTTAACACAGATTTACACAAAAAGAAAAATACCCAGAACTAGCGCTCTATATACATGAAATGAAAGTGATAAATATTGACACGCAGAAATCCCCTGTGCGGTCTCTCTCCTGGAAAAACACTTACAGGTTGTTTCTTTCACGTGTGTCCATAAAGGTATCTTTAAACAGCTTACGGATTTCACCCACTGGTACCACAGTACTCTTTCACTACTAGCTGACAGTTATACAACTTACATTGAATTTCTGTCCCGCGTTCCCATAAAGGTATCTTTATCCTCTCTGTGTGTTGGTATCCAATAGGAATTCCCAGTAGGACACACTTGCTTCCAAAAGGATTTTATTTAAAATACAAAAAGTCATAAAAACAGGTCCGCATACATCAATTTGAACTGGGTATCGGCAGTTGATGGAAAACCCCGTGGAAGAACGCACCGGCTGCAGACAGGTAAGCGCACCACACGGAGTCCGAATCACCGATCTCCAGGACCTTCTGAACACAGACACAGGACGGCTTCAACGCGTTTCAGGGAGTCCACTCCCCTTTTTCAAGAAGTGCCGTCCCCTTCCCCTAGTCCGATATTAATACTCTTAATACTCATACAGCTGACTACAATTATTAACAATTCAAGTAATTATTTAAAAAACAGTTTAAAACATTGATAATACATTTAAACCTTATATCTCCTGGGTATTAATACTATTCGCTATCTACTGAATCCAAGTTTACACATGTATTCGCGCTAAATACTGTGATTGTATAAACTTTATCCCAAAGTACTCATTATCCTGATGATTAATCATTATTGAAATAGGCTGTCCCGTATTATATAATTACTCCACAGCCTCACCACCATGTCCCTCTTTAATACAATATACATGCATGACAGAAGACACAATTAAACACAAAACGGGATTTTCCATCAACTGCCGATACCCAGTTCAAACTGATGTATGCGGACCTGTTTTTATGACTTTTTGTATTTTAAATAAAATCCTTTTGGAAGCAAGTGTGTCCTACTGGGAATTCCTATTGGATACCAACACACAGAGAGGATAAAGATACCTTTATGGGAACGCGGGACAGAAATTCAATGTAAGTTGTATAACTGTCAGCTAGTAGTGAAAGAGTACTGTGGTACCAGTGGGTGAAATCCGTAAGCTGTTTAAAGATACCTTTATGGACACACGTGAAAGAAACAACCTGTAAGTGTTTTTCCAGGAGAGAGACCGCACAGGGGATTTCTGCGTGTCAATATTTATCACTTTCATTTCATGTATATAGAGCGCTAGTTCTGGGTATTTTTCTTTTTGTGTAAACTTACTATTAATAACTAGTGTGTGGCACTGTTACATAAATATTTCATGCATTCTTCATGCCACATGCATCTTATGAAATATTAATCTTTTCCAAGATGGTAATGACTTTTTACTTTACATGTGTCTTGAAACAAATTTGAGGAAAAGTTACTTCACAGAATTGGTGGTGGATAGGTGGAATAGCCATCAATCAGAGGTGGTTGAGGCTAAGTCAGTAGAGCATTTTAAACATGCTTGGGATAGGCATATGAATATCCTTACAATGAACTAAGAATCAAATAGTTTTCAGGTTTCCAAAAGGTTAAAAAAGAGGCAGACTAAATGGACCAAGTGGTTCTTATCTGCAGTCAAATTCTATGTTTCTGTTTAAATACAGTATGGACAATCAAATTTCTCTGCATCTTCCTGTTTTGGTGTTTGGCATTTGAACCTTAAGCTAATATTTCACAAACCATCCATAGGTTTAACCAACACTACAAATTTCTGAACATCCTTAGCATCCTTCCCAAGTGACTTGGTGTCCAATTCCGTATATTTTCCATCCAGAAATACCTTTCTGGATAAAGCATTTACAGCAAAAACTTTTTCCCCCAATATAGCCAGTATTTAACACAGTTTTTTAACACAAGCTAATATCATTGACAAAAAAAATTACACAAATTCTAGGATTGTTATAACACAAGTAGACATTCTTTTCAAAGCATACATGTTATAAATATTGGTGAGGTTTACCTATTGTACATATAAAAATAATACAATAACAACAGCAATATTACAAGCTTGCAAAATTAGTCAAGCCTCAACCTCAGCTGTGTGCCTCTTGAAATAAACTTTAAAGAGGGTGTTTGGAAATGCTTGAATAACATTCCTGACGAGAACCAAAAATAGAATGCTTTGAGCTCCTATTTTATAAAGAAGTGCTTTGCTTCGTATTATTTTCATGTTTTTCAATCTTAAAAGCTGGGGATTTTTGGCCTCAAGGGGTGCGAACTTGTTACCGTAGAGACTGTTTCTTTTAGAGGCAGTGGAGTGGTGGAGGGCATGCCTTACTGCTTAACTTGGCAACCATGAATTGTTTAGTGCTCTACCCATGAATGCAAGTCTTTAACTATGCCTGCAGGTAAAAAAAATTATTTCATGAAAAGGTCCAGTAGGGGAATGTACCACTGCAAGGATAAAAATCAAGACTGACAAACAAAAGCATATTATACAACGAGAGGGATATGTAAAATTAGATTTTAAAGAAGAACAGGTATTTAATTAAATTGATTCTATGTCTGCTTCAAATTTCCTGTTTCGCTTTTCTGTACCCTGCAGCCAGCTTCTCATTATTGACTGGCTTTCAGCAGCCTGCAAATAATGTACAAAAGCAATTGCGCATAGCACCAAATGTGGTATGAAATATTCTCTCACTTAGTCTTATCTAATACACAGCCTTGAGGATTTTTGATATAACTTCTTTATCATTCAAGATTATTTTTATTAAATCTTAATTACTGTATATGAAATGAAATAAGCATGGAGATTATTTCACAACTTTGGCACACTGTTTAGTAATGCTGTAATAAACAGCGGGTTAAATAAGTATCGAACACCTCAAAATTTTTAATAGTAATTATATTTGTAATGGGGCTATTGTAATTAAATTTTCACCAAATTTCAGCAACAACCCATGCAATCCACACAAAGAAATCAGACCATAGATGTCAATAAATGAAGTTATGTGTAATAATGTGAAATGACATAGGGAAAAAGTATTGAACAAGCTGCCTGAAATTTATTTAATATTTCGTATGAAAGCCTTTGTTTGTAATGACAGCTTCAAGACACCTCCTGTATGGAGAAACTAGCTGCATGCATTGCTCAGGTGTGATGTGATTTTGGCCCATTCTTCCACACAGTCTTCAAATCTTGAAGATTCCGTGGGCCTCTTCTATGAACTCTGATCTTTAGTTCCTTCCATAGATTTTCAATTGCATTCAAGTCAGGTGATTGGCTGGGCCATTCTAGCAGCTTTATTTTCTTTCTCTGAAACCAGTTGAGAGTGTCCTTGGCTGTGTGTTTGGGATCATTGTCTTGCTGAAATGTCCACCCTCATTTCATCTTCAGCATCCTGGTAGATGGCAGCAGATTTTTATCAAGAATGTCTTGGTACATTTTTCTGTTCATCCTTTCTTTAATTATATAACGTACTGTATGCCAGTACTGTATGCTGAAAATGAAAAACAGCCCCACACCATGATGGTCCCACCTCCAAACTTCACTGTTTGTATGGTGTTTTTAGGGTGATGAGGGGGTGCCACTTCTCCTCCAAACATGGTGTGTAGTATGGCATCCAAAGAGTTCAATTTTGGTCTCATCTGACCAGACTATGGCCCTCATTCCGAGATGATCGTAGCTGTGCTAAATTTAGCACAGCTACGATCATTCACACTGACATGCGGGGGGACGCCCAGCACAGGGCTAGTCCGCCCCGCATGTCAGTGTCGGCTCCCCCTGCAGAGGTGCAAAGGCACAGCTAAAATAAACTCCCCCTGTAGGCGGTGACTATCTGATCGCAGCAGTGCAAAAATCGCTTGCTAGCAATCAGGTCTGAATTAGGCCCTATGTGCCATTATGAATACAAGCTCCTGGTTAAGTCTATCTGGCTGGTGTGTCTACAAAACTTCCTTCCGCTGGTGTCTACTATTTAATAACTGTGTACAGCGCAAAATAGTATGCACATATCAATAGTGCCAATATCACAATAACTATAAAATTAGCAAACACATGACTTTTGTATATGTGCATGTGGAAAAATACTTATGTGGCCACACTGGATTCCTTGGTTTTTAAGTGGCATTGTTTTATGTATATGATGTAATCATAGTCATATTTTAGGTTAAGTTCTCTTTACACATTGACTATTCTAAATCAATAAATTATATTACTCATATATATCCCATATTATAGGTGATTCAATCCATTAATACAAACCTACTGTAGGTGTATATAAAACCTGTCAATTAGAGGAAGTATACATTCATGCATCAGGTTGCTGTACCTGTAAGCGAGCCATTCTTTATTCCGCAAAGAACAGCACCTGCATTACAGCACAGCAAAAGAATGTTTTTAGAGCTGGGCTTTGCAAGTTGAGAAAATAAAAATAAACTAACAAAAAGTTGGAAAAAACTCTACAGTATAAGAAAGAAGAAAACTCCCTCAGTGGAAAGAAACATTTTACGTCTTCCCCAGCTTGAATATTAAGTTAATCAACAAGACTGTTATGAATCCCTTAGTGTTTAGGGCTAAGAGACCAAAGGTAAGGTAGTGACATCATACACAGAGGAAATGGCAAAAATCACACAAGCAAACAGATTGCCTGGATCAATGAATAGCCAGTTAGTTGTCTTGTTGGCAATAGGTTCAAATTTTCTTTTGATTGTAATTGCCAAGGAAAAAAAGTGAAATGCTCTTTCCCTTGAAACACGAACGTAGCCTATTTTTAATTCATCATTTCCTGCAGATGGTGTTGGTTTACTCAGGAAACATGACTAGAATTTAAAATTTGTATCTGTTATCAAAGTAATCTTACTATGCTTCATTTTAGACTAAACACTAAACTGTTCTTCATTAAAAAAAAAAGATTTTTTAATTATTATTATTTTTATTATTATTATTATAGAATTTTATGTAACTTATAATTATTATTATTATTATTATTGTATTATTATTATTATTATTATTATTATTACTACCAGTTATTTATATAGTGCACACATATTCCGCAGTGCTTTACACAGAATATTTGACCATAGTCCCTACCACATGTACACACACATACACACTAGGGTTAATTTTGTTGGGAGCCAATTAACCTACCAGTATATTTTTGGATTGTGGGAGGAAACTGGAGTACCTGGAGGAAACCCACGCAAGTACGGGGAGAATATACAAACTCCACACAGTAAGGGTCATGGTGGGAATCGAACCAATGACCTCAGTGCTGTGAGGCAGTAATGCTAACCATTACACCATCCGTGCTGCCCAATGCCTTTTTTCTGTAAAAATCTTTTTTTTTTCCAAGTGTAATTCATATATAATGCTTACTTACATTGCTGTATGTTACTATAATTGTGAATGCAGGCATGTACTGTATCTATATTTATATTTTTAAAAACAAATCCATGCTTCAAATTCAGGTTTCCTAATGATTTACCGGCGAGCGGGTAATATCCTGACAGCGGCACCCCGTCTGCCAGAATGCCGGCAGCAGAGCGAGTGCAAAGTGTCTCCTTGCAGGCTCGCTGCAAGCTCTGTGGCTTGCTGCACTCGCCACAGGATCTATTCCCACTCTAAAGGGTGTCATGGACCCCCACGAGTGGAAATAGTCCTGTTTGATTCTGGCTGGCGGCATTGTCGGCTGGCGGGATTCCAGAGTCAGTATCCTGACTGCCGGGATCCCGACATCTGGCAAACTGAATGCATCCCATCTAGACTACTGCTTTTTAGAATGGTACAAAAAAAAGATACCTTTGGGAACTTTAAATGTCCTGAATTTTCTTGATAAAGCAGGACTGTAACTAGGGGGTCTGTAACATGTGCAGCCTCCGGCCCCACCCACAATGCCATGGGTGGGACGTCATAATGTTGCAAGTTCAGTGGGCGGAGCCACACAGGACGTTTATGAGTCATGTTATGCCCTTTAATACAGTATCATTAATCACAATGGCATAATTGGCAATCATGCTAACCATTGGTAAGCTTACTAGAAAAGTGTAAAAAAAATGGTAAGAAATTAAATCAGCAAAATAAATTACAACATTTAACAATACTGATGTTATATGTTTGTTGGGGTTAACATGACTATGAGCAACCTATTATTAGTTTCTGACCATTTGTTTTCTTCATTAGGCTACTATTTTCATTGAAGAATTACATCAAGAATTACATAAATAATGTATCTGTAAAAACATTGGTCGTCATTAAATATTGGAATATTATCATCAAAAGCGGACAACTGTGGTTGTAGGATAATGTTTATTCTAATAAACAAACGTTTTCCAGAGCCAATAGAACAAGTCCACAGTTCTGGAAGCATATATGTATCAGAGGGATTTTCAGGAAAAAGGTAAAAAGAAAGTATCTTCAAGATAAAGGAAGGAAGACAACAGTAGATATCATAGATATTAATTTTCATTCACTTTTTGTAGGTATTCACCAAGCTCCATCTGTAGATTGCATTAGCCATTGTAGCCATATGTTTCTTAAGCGTAATCCCATGTGGATTGATGAATTTTGGTCATCTGGGATTTCTTTGTGGGAAGTCTTAAAATTATACGTAATATCATTTAGGGCATGATTCAGAGATGCATGAAAATCCCGAAACAAATGCAATTATATATGCAGCGGATTTGCAAAAATATGCAATCGCCACAGCCACCAAGAACCCTTTGACATTAATTTGAATCTTAATGTCTACTGTATGTGACACAGGAAAATCCACCTCTTCTCTCTGTGTTCCAGGCACCACAAACTAATATGGGATACAGTCAACATCCTGGCGGTTGACCGACGCTGGAATCCCAACACCACTAGAAATCCCGGTGCCGTGATGATGGTTAATGTTAGGGCCGGAAGGGGTTTAGGATTAGGCACTAGTGGGAGGGTAGCTGTATCGGCAACCTCCCCCCCCCCCCCCCCGCCACCCAGGAATCTTAGCCATAGCAACCACCCGCTGTGACTTAGCCATAGCCGCAACCGACACTATCTTAGCCCTAGCTGCCCCCCTAGGCGGGTTAGGTTTAGAGTAGGGGACAGGGGAGGGATAAATTAATTACTCTGTGCCCTGTCAGTATTCTGAAGGTCGGGATGCCAGTGTTGGTCAGCCGGACACAAGTATCACACCCAAAAATACAATTAGATACTCAATAAGACATACACAGTGCCTATATAATTCTATGTATGGAGCAGTGTTAAACTGTATGGGCTATATAGCAAATGTAGATGTATCACTTACATTAGTAAAAATATGAAAAAAAATCTTACTGAAAATGTTACATAAATTAAGCTTATTTTAGTTACACAGAAGTGATGGAAAATACCCTTGAAGAGTAGACCGTACTGGCTTCAATATAAACCTCCTACGATCTGCTCATTTTATAAGATATGCAAGTTGCTTCCCTGGTCCAATTCTAAAAATAGCGGTTGTCTAATGTCTGTTCCAATTCTCAATGTCGTATATAAAGTAAGAAAAACAGAAAATGGAAGATCAATGTCGTCTGGAATTACAGCCGAAGCTGTATGCTAGTTTACAACTAATAGTTTGCAAACAACTAATAAATGACTTCAGAAATATCTATTTATACACTTTGGAATCATTTATCTTGTTTCCATTACTCTTGCAAGTTAATTACTTTCTAGTATATATTCTGTGTCCTCTATTTTTTAATAACGTTCAAGTATTTTCAAATGTTTATACATAACACTGTTGAACTGAAGCCTTAAAGAAACAAATATGTAGTTTACAGAAGAAAGGCTAGAGATGTTTCTTTATTTACAATGCTGAAACTTAATGGCTATTCCTTGTGGATAACCTCTATTCTTGATGTATTCAGCAGACACAATATTCATATTTAGAAAGAATTCCATCTTGTTGCCACAGAAATAGAGGGCACTGAAATTGTATAAATGCTAAAGGACTTACTGCATCTCGTGCCTGAGCTGCCTGATGCACACAGAAAGGAATGTTCTAGAGAGTGATTGGTTAATAATGGTAATACAATACTTCAATAGGGAAAACAGTCATGCATTCATCACAAAGGTGTCGTTGTGCACAGTCTCTAACTCCTGCATATGAATGTTTGAATAATACGTGCTGTAGCTTTTCATTTTTGACTTTTGTTCCCTACTGTATAAAGAGGTCAATGTTTGGGCTTCATTTTCAAAGCACTGATTTCATTAAATGAAAACGTAAACACATATGAACTTTACATTTAAGGGGGATATTTATATAGTTTGTGTGTTGTAATGGCATACTTAGATTTTTTTTTTCATTTCTATATACAGTGGGGCAGAAAAGTATTTGGACAGCTACCGATTGTGCAAGTTGACCCAGTTAAAAAGATGAGAGAGGTCTGTAATTTCCATCATACTGTAGGTACACGTCAACTGTGAGAGACAGAATCTGGAAAAAAAAACTAGGAAATCACATTGTATGATTTTGAAACAATTTATTTGTATATTCTTGCGGAAAATAAATATTTGGACAATCAAAACGTTTAACTCAATACTTTGTAATATAACCTCGGTTGGCAATTACAGAGGTCAAACGTTTCCTGTAGTTCTTGACCAGGTTTGCACACACTGTAACAGGTATTTTGGCCCACTCTTCCATGCAGATCTTCTCTAGATCAGTCATGTTTTGGTGCTGTCGCCGGGCAACACGGACTTTCAACTCCCTCCACAGATTTTTTATTGGGTTGAGGTCTGGAGACTGGCTAGGCCACTCCAGGACCTTGAAATGCTTCTTATGGAGCAACTCCTTAGTTGCCCGGGCAGTGTGTTTGGGGTCATTGTCATGCTGGAAGACCCAGCCACGTTCCATCTTCAATGCTCTTCCTGAGGGAAGGAGGTTTTTGCACAAAATCTCACGATACATGGCCCCATTCATCCTCTCCTTAATACGGATCAGTCGTCCTGTCCCCTTTGCAGAAAAGCAGCCCCAAATCATGATGTTTCCACCCCCATGCTTCACAGTGGGTATGGTGTTCTTGGGATGCCATTCATCATTCTTCTCCCTCCAAACACAGCGAGTGGAGGTTATACCAAAAAGTTTGATTTTGCTCTCATCTGACCACATTACATTCTCCCAATCCTCCTCTGGATCATCCAGATGGTCACTGGCAAACTTTAGACGGGCCTGGACATGTGATGGCTTAAGCAGGGGGACCTTTCGGGTGCTGCAGGATTTCAATCCTTGACGACGTAGTGTGTTACTAATGGTAACCTTTGTGACTGTGATCCCAGCTCTCTTGAGGTCATTGACCAGGTCCCCCGTGTAGTTCTGGGCTGATTCCTCACCATTCTCAAGATCATTGATGCCCCACGAGGTGAGATCTTGCATGGAGCCCCAGGTCGAGGGAGATTGTCAATGATCTTGTATTTCTTCCATTTTTTTAATAATTGCACCAACAGTTGATCTCTTCTCACCAAGCTGCTTGCCTATTGTCGAGTAGCTCATCCCAGCTTTGTGCAGCTCTACACTTTTGTCCCTGGTGTCCTTAGACAGCTCTCTGGTCTTGGCCATGGTGGAGAGGTAGCAGTCTGACCGTTTGAGGGTGTGGACAGGTGTATTTTATACAGATAACCAGTTCAAACAGGTGCCATTAATACAGGTAACGAGTGGAGAATAGAAGAGCTTCTTAAAGAAGAAGTAACAGGTCTGTGAGAGCCAGAAATCTTGCTGCTTGGTAGGTGTCCAAATATTTATTTTCCTCAAGAATATACAAGTAAATTGTTTAAAAATCATACAATGTGATTTCCTGGGGTTTTTTTTTCAGATTCTGTCTCTCACAGTTGAAGTGTACCTATGATGGAAATTACAGACCTCTCTCATCTTTTTAAGTGAGTCAACTTACACATGCTGTGGCTGTCCAAATACTTTTTTGCCCCACTTGTATTGTACCTTCTTTAGCTCTTTTTATAGTCATCATTGTTAATATGCCTTTACTAGGTACATGTAGTTTACTATTCTCTTAAAATATTAGTGTCAAGAATTAATACTGCACCATGATTTTATATTACTTTTTTAGAGTAAAGAATCATATTACATCAGGAAAGAGTGGAAATTGGGGGTTATTCTGAGTCCATAGCAGTTTTTGCTATAAACCTTCAATCGTCTGAGGGGTGTCCCGTGCATACACCATATGATTAACACATTCATAAAAAAACATTAATGCAAATAAAGACTCAGAGACATAGATTTGGCAGTATAAAAACATAGCTATTTATTAATAACATACTAAGAATATTTAAATATGCTTAGTTAAACTAAAGTATGGTGGCAGGGAAAGGACGACTATACTCAGCCCACTCGAGCAATGCGACAACCATGAACAACCTGCAGTGCCAACTGATATCACCAAGGGTACAGACAAACCAATAAATCTCAACAGCTACCAACCACAGGTATCCACTCAACCCTCTAACATGACTACCCACCATGTAGGGTGATGGTGCTGCCCCCGTCAGAGTGGCTCAGGGACCAAATAAGTCAACGAAGGTGAGCGCACACAAAACCATAACATTAATCAACTACACCAAATAAGCACCCGAAGTGGCAACCTGACGTTCCTTCCTGCCAAAGCGAAGGTCTGACTACAGAAGCTTCGCACCGCCAACATACAACTACGAAAGCACCAAAGGAATGCCCTGAAACAGATCCTCCACAAAAAGCAAAAGTCCCTCTTTAGTCAAATCGACCCCTTCAGACTATACAAATATGAATAACTAAACCTAATCCTAGAATGCAAAACCACATCACCACTGTTGGCCAACACAAATTATACAACCACTGTGTTCACCTTCTTCCAAGCTTCATCAATTGCCTTGAAATCATGAACTTAATGCCAATTAAGTCATGGTACAATAAATGACCAAATTAATTTACAGGAGGGCCAAGCTGACAAAATACAGGCAATATAATTCGCTATGGAGACCATCAATTCCAAACCTGTAACCTTATCCAGATACCACCTAGATGCAAAATCAAGACCTCCGGAACACCAAAACGCTGTGCGAACTCCACAGCTTAGACCGCAAGGCCCTCCACAACATACACCGTACACCAATCCACCGAACACAATCCAACCATCAAAAAGAAGGAGCACCACTGGAAGCCATAAACCTAGCTGCCCAAAACACATATGAGTGACCAACAACCCACACCTTAGGGGAGTCTACTTAACACCTACAAAGAGGGAGAAAGAAGCAAAAACAATTATTAAAATTATCAATAATTTGACATTATAAATCAATGGAGGATCTGCCAAAAGAAACATTTTTATATCTCTATTAAATGCCAATTAGCCAAATCAAAACAAGCTTCAGCGGCAATTTGAAGCAATATAAAGACTAGAGATGAGCGGGCTCGGTTCTCAGAGAACCGAACCCTACCGGACTTTGTCTTCCGAGTCCGGATCCGAGCCCGGCTCGGGTTTTACCCGCCTGACTCGGAAACCCGAATGCAGCAAAACGTCATCATCCCGCTGTCGGATTCTCGCAGGATTTGGATTCCATATAAGGAGCCGCGTGTCACGGCCATTTTCACTCCAGTCTCGGAGAGTGTATAGAGAGGATGTGTCCTCAGTGTCTGTGTGTTGGGGCGGGAAAGTGGAGTGGCAAGTGTTGTCCAGTCCAGTGTAGTCACTCAGTGTATTGTGCTGCATCAGTCCAGCCAGTCACAGTGTTGGTGTTCTCTGCTGCCATATATCCAGTGTAGCTGTATAAGTGGTGCTGTGTTGTGCAGACCAGTCCAGCGTAGTCAGTGTATTGTGCTGCATCAGTCCACCATTCACAGTGTTGGTGTTTTCTGCTGCCATATATCCAGTGTAGCTGTATAAAGTGGTGCTTTGGTGTGCAGACCAGTGGTAATGTCCTGTGTCATCAGTAATTCCAGTGACAATATACGCTGCTGCTATGTGTCCACTGCTGCAGTATAATAATTATAACAACAACGTGTTGTGCTGCATCAGACCAGTGGTAGTGTCCTGTGTCATCAGTAATTCCAGTGACAATATACGCTGCTGCTATGTGTCCACTGCTGCAGTATAATAATTATAACAACAACAACAACGTGTTGTGCTGCATCAGACCAGTGGTAGTGTCCTGTGTCATCAGTAATTCCAGTCATTCCTGTGACGCATATTGGGGGTAATTCCAAGTTGATCGCAGCAGGATTTTTGTTAGCAATTGGGCAAAACCATGTGCACTGCAGGGGAGGCAGATATAACATGTGCAGAGAGAGTTAGATTTGGGTGGGGTGTGTTCAATCTGCAATTTAATTTGCAGTGTAAAAATAAAGCAGCCAGTATTTACCCTGCACAGAAACAAAATAACCCACCCAAATCTAACTCTTTCTGCACATGTTATATCTGCCTCCCCTGCAGTGCACATGGTTTTGCCCAATTGCTATCAAAAATCCTGCTGCGATCAACTTGGAATTACCCCCATTGTCTCTTATAACTCCCAAAAAATAACGGAGAACAAAAATTTTGAGGAGAAAATAGGGAAAGATCAAGAAGAACCACTTCCTCCTAGTGCTGAAGCTGCTGCCACTAGCCATGACATAGACGATGAAATGCCAACAAGGTCGTCTGCCAAGGCCGATGCCCAATGTGATAGTAGAGGGCGTGTAAAATCCAAAAAGCCAAAGTTCAGTAAAAAGAACCAAAAAAATAAATTTAAATCGTCTGAGGAGAAACGTAAACTTACCAATATGCCATTTCCGACACGGAGTGGCAAGGAACGGCTGATGCCCTGGCCTATGTTCATGGCTAGTAGTCAGCTTCACATGACGATGGAAGCCCTCATCCTCCCGCTAGAAAAATTAAAAGAGTTAAGCTGGAAAGAGCACAGAAAAGAACTGTGTGCTCTGAGATGGTATCACAAATCCCTAAGGAGAGCCCAAGTGTGTCGGCGGTTGCGATGCCTGACCTTCCCAACACTGCACGGGAAGAGATGGCTCCTTCCACCATTTGCACGCCCCCTGCAAGTGCTGGAGGAAGCACACACAGTCCAGTTCCTGATATTCAAATTGAAGATGTCACTGTTGAAGTACACCAAGATGATGATATGGGTGTTGCTGGCGCTGAGGAGGAAGTTGACGATGAGGATTCTGATGGTGATGTGGTGTGTTTAAGTCAGCTACCAGGGGAGACACGTGTTGTCCTTTGGACGAAGAAGCCCATTGTGATTCCTGGGCAAACTACCAAAAAAGCTACCTCTTCGGTTTGGATTTATTTCTCCACAAATCCGGACAACAGGTGTCAAGCCATCTGTTGCCTCTGTCAATCTGTAATAAGTAGGGGTAAGGATGTTAACCACCTATGAACATCCTCCCTTATACGTCACCTGCTGCGTATTCATCAGAAGTCAGTGTCAAGTTTTGAAACTTTGGGTAAGAGCGTAAGCAGTCCACTGACACCTAAATCGCTTCTTCCTCCTGTACCCAAGCTCCTGCAAGCCACATCACCAACTCCCTCAACGTCAACTTCCCCCTCAGTCAGGAACATCCATAGTCCTGCAGGCCATGTCACTGTCAAGACTGAGGAGTCCTCTCCTAAACGGGATTCCTCCGGAGGATCCTTGAGTGTTATGCCTGCTGTTGCTGCCGATGCTGTTGTTGCTGCTGGGAGTCGATCATCATCCCAGAGGGAAAGTTGGAAGACCACTTGTACTACTTCCAGTAAGCAATTGACTGTCCAACAGTCCTTTGTGAGGAAGATGAAATATGACAGCAGTCATCCTTTTGCAAAGCGGATAACTGAGGCCTTGACAGCTATGTTGGTGTTAGAGGTGCGTCCGGTATCCACCATTAGTTAAGTGTCACTTAAAAATTTGATGGAGATAGTGTGTTCCCATTATCAAATCCCATCTAGGTTCCACTTCTCTAGGCAGGCGATACCAAGAATGTACACAGACGTCAGAAAAAGAGTTATCAGTGTCCTACAAAATGCGGTTGTATCCAGTGTCCACTTAACCACGGACATGTGGACAAGTGGAACAGGGCAGACTAAGGACTAAATGACTGTAACAGCCCACTGGGTAGATGTATGGCCTCCCGCAGCAGCACCAGTAGCAGTATCTTGCAAACGCCAACTCATTCTTAGACAGGCTACGCTATGTATCACCGCTTTCCATAAGAGGCACACAGCTGACAACCTCTTACGGAAACTGAGGAACATCATCCTCGAATGGCTTACCCCAATTGGACTCCCCTGGGGATTTGTGATATCGTACAACTCCACCAATATTGTGCGTGCATTACATCTGGGTAAATTCCAGCATGTCCCATGTTTTGCACATACAATTAATTTGGTGGTGCATAATTTTTTGAAAAATGAGAGGGGTGTGTAGGAGATGCTGTCGGTGGCTCGAAAAATTGCGGGCCACTTTCGGCATTCTGCCAATGCGTGCAGAAGACTGGAGCGCCAGCAAACACTCCTGAACCTGCCCCGCCATCAACTGAAGCAAGAGGTGGTAACGAGGTAGAATTCAACACTCTATATGCTTCAGTGGATGGAGGAGCAGCAAAAGGCAATTCAAGCCTATACATCCACCTACGATATAGGCAAAGGAGGGGTAATACACCTGACTCAAGCGCAGTGGAGAATAATTTCCGTCTTATGCAAGGTTCTCCAACCCTTCGAACTTGCCACACGTGAAGTCAGTTCAGACACTACCAGCTTGAGTCAGGTCATTCCCCTCATCAGGCTTTCGCAGAAGCAGCTGGAGAAATTGATGGAGGTGCTAAGATGGAGCGATTCCGCAAAGTATGTGGGACTTGTGGATGGAGCCCTTCATACGCTTTTCCAGGATTCAAGGGTAGTCAATCTGTTGAAATCAGAGCACTGCATTTTGGCCACCGTGCTCAATCCTAGGTTTAAAGCCTATGTTGTATCTCTCTTTCCAGCAGACACAAGTGTGCAGAGGTGCAAAGACCTGCTGGTTAGTAAATTGTCAATTCAAGCGGAACGTGACCCATCAACAGCTCCTCCTTCAATTTCTCCCACCACTGGGGCTGCAAGGAAAAGGATAACATTTCCTAGCCCACCCGTTGGCGGTGATACAGGGCAGTCAGGAGCGAAAGCTGACATCTGGGTCAGACTGAAGGACCTGCCAACAATTACTGACATGTCTACTGTCACGGCATATGATTCTGTCACCATTGAAAGAATGGTGGAGGATTATATGAGTGACAGCATCCAAGTAGGCATGTCAAACAGTCCGTACATATGCTGGCAGGAAAAAGAGGCAATTTGGAGGCCCTTGCACAAACTGGCTTTATTTTACCTAAGTTGCCCCCACTCCCGCGTGTACTCCGAAAGAGTGTTTAGTGCAGCCGGTAACCTTGTCAGCAATCGGCGTAGGAGGTTACTTCCACTAAATGTGGAGAAGATGATGTTCATCAAAATGAATTAGAAATTCCTCTGGGAATTGCCTCCAGAAAGTACACAGGGACCTGTGATGGTGGATTCCAGTGGGGACAAATTAATACTCAGTGAGGAGGATGTACATGGTGAAAGGGGTGAGGAATTGGAGGATGATGATGAGGTGGACATCTTGCCTCTGTAGAGCCAGTTTGTGAAAGGAGAGATTGATTGTTTCTTTTTTGGTGGGGGCCCAAACAAACCAGTCATTTCAGCCACAGTCGTGTGGCAGACCCTGTCGCTGAAATGATTGGTTTGTTAAAGTGTGCATGTCCTGTTTATACAACATAAGGGTGGGTGGGAGGGCCCAAGGACAATTCCATCTTGCACCTCTTTTTCTTCTTTGCAACATGTTCTGTTTGGGGACTAGTTTTTTAAGTGCCATCCTGTCTGTAACTCCAGTGCCGCTCCTAGATGGGCCAGGTGTTTGTGCCGCACACTTTTGTCGCTTAGCTTAGTCATACAGCCACCTCAGTGCAACTTTTAGGCCTAAAAACAATATTGTGAGGTGTGAGGTGTTCAGAATAGACTGGAAATGAGTGGAAATGATTGTTATTGAGGGTAATAATACTGTAGGAGCAAAATCACCCCCAGCTTAGTCATATAGCTACCTCATTGCACCTCTTTTTCTTCTTTGCATCATGTGCTGTTTGGGGCCTATTTTTTTAAATCTGCCATTCTGTCTGTAACTTCAGTTCCACTCCTAGATGGGCCAGGTGTTTGTGCTGCACACTTGTGTCACTTAGCTTGGCCATCCAGCTACTTAATTGCACCTCTTTTTCTTCTTTGCATCATGTGCTGTTTGGGGACTAGTTTTTGAATAGTGCCATCTTGTCTGCAACTGCAGTGCCACTTCTAGATGGGCCAGGTATTTGTGTCACACACTTTTGTCACTTAGCTTAGTCATACAGCCACCTCAGTGCAACTTTTAGGCCTAAAAACAATATTGTGAGGTGTTCAGAATAGACCGGAAATGAGTGGAAATGATTGTTATTGAGGGTAATAATACTGTAGGAGCAAAATTACCCCCAAATTCTGTGATTTTAGCTGTTTTTATGTGTGTTTTTCCCCAAAAAATCATCCAGATCCAAAACCAAAACCAAAACACAAAAGGGTGGTTTTGGCAAAACCAAGCCAAAACCAAAACACGAAAATGCAATTAGAACCAAAACCAAAACACAAAACACGAAAAGTGCCCGCCGCACATCTCTAGCTAGGGTAAACTAGGAACAAGTAGGGTAGCAATGGTGGGGAAAGGTTGGGAGGATTTGGGTAGGTGGGAAAAAGAGGGTAACGCAAGTAATAATGTAATACCCAGGCAGCGCCGGATCCGTCAGTGATTTCAAGCATTGGACGCCAGGCCATCTCATCACAAACAGCAAGTAGTTTATTTAAAGTTCAGACAGGGTCATCACATTAATAACATTTAATCCATTGTTCTTCTCTCTCCAGCATGAATTTTGTTTGGATTATATCAGATTACAGCAGTTCAGCATTTCCTTCCATTCGCTTCAATGGCAATAACAGCATAAACAATGATGGGGAAGCATTACATACACGCACAGTCTCTGGGAATCAGTAGTGCGGTGGCCGCAAACTGAGATTATTTTCAGTGCGTTCTGCCCCTATTCGCTGGGGGATCTCTGCAGTCTATCTAAGTGGGATCTCTTCTGGACTCATTGCTGGGGGCCTTTATGCCTCACGTGGTTTCCTACCACTCACCCAGACTGTCCTCTCCCGAGACTCACACCTCCCAACCTGCTGCTACTCTCACACTGCGAATCTGCAATCTCTTGCTCTTCCCAGCAGCATCCACACACTGCTGCATAATGCCAGGGGCTGTGGGATGCCATGCCTGTCCCACAGCCCTAGCATGGGCTCTCTTCCCTGGACACTTAGCCTGTGCCCATCATGCCTGATCATCTGCCATTCTCCAACTGACAAACTGTCCTTTCCCTTGTTCAAGAAAACTACTCACTTGCTGTCCTACCCCCCTACTTGTAGCAAGGTCTGCCAGAACTGGTTTAACTGGTTTGGGTCATAAACTCCCCCACTCACTGATAAGAATCAACTGGCTTTTGGAACTTTCCAGTATCTCTTGTCTCCTAACATTCCAGTAAGCCACAATAACTAGACCAGAGGTAAAACCTGAAACCTGCTGAGGGACTGCCGAATTGTAATTAATATGCCCAAGTAGCCAAATTAAGTCCATTCGTTCAGGCAAAAAACTAACAGCAAGAGCAACTAATTCCCGAGAAGGGTAGACAAGGGAAAACAAGGCACTAGACAGTAACAAAAATGAACAGCACAGAAGAAAATGCAATAACGGCAAAATAATAGCTATAATATTTAACTAGAAGGCCTAGTATACCAACTAGTCGCTTTCCATCGGCCCAAGCCCTGTGGAAGTGGCAGAGGTAGCAGCCCTGATTCGGTAGGAATGTGTACCAAAATCCAGGGGGAAGAGACCAATATGAGAAACACAATGCTTCAAGACCCAGCTAAATTGATACTTGGTCAGAGGTGAACCATAACTGTAACAACCAGCAGCCAGACCCCTAAATATTTCTAGTCCAGAGCAACCGGACAAATCCGCAATTCCTGTGAAGGAACCAATGAAATCCACCGGCCCTTTCCCAGCTGATCGGTCTTGGAGTGTTTGATTCTGCATAGCAACAACCTCTCCACCACTAGTACATCTGTCTGAAGCAAAGCACCATCCACCCATTTGGAGGAGGCCACCAACTCTGAAATTCGAAAGGCTCCATGAAAAGCCATTGCAAAAGCCAATTGCAGCAACAACACCTCGAATACCGAATCCGCCACCTCCGACATGGCTGCAAGCAGAGACGGAAGAAGCGAAAGAGAGGCCCAAACGGTCAGGTCTCACTTAATTTCAGATGTCACACGTATAAAATGGTGCAGTTTGGATGCACCAGCCGTCGCCTTTTCCAGTTTTTGATAAAAAAGCCTACCAATGGGAATAACCTTGCAGGCAAAGTTCAACAGACCCAAGAGTGACTGGGTCTAGCACAGTGTAAACTTCAGCACACTTGCATACATGTCAATAGTGTCACGTCACTTCCAATAGTGTCACGTCACTTCAATACCTTGTCCTGAGGCAGCCTACAAGATTCTGCCACAGCATCAAATTCGATCCCTAGAAACAACAAGCAAGTTAGGGGTCCCTCTGTCTTGTCGTGCACAACAGGCACTCCAAAGTGAAAAAACAACGCTCGCATAGAAAACAATAAAAAAGCACAGCAATCAGAATCAGCCTGCACAAAGTCATCAAGATAGTGCACTATCCCTTGACCTCATCAATGAACGAAAGAGCTACATTTTTCATAAAATGCACAAAATAGAACATCCCATAGACAAGCACTTGTCTATGAAATCTCCCCTCCTAATGCGAAAACCCATGTACTGGAATGAATCCAGATGCAAGGCCATTAACCTAAATCTTAGCCATGAGGGCACCAGGACCATAACTCCTCACCATATCCAGAACAACATCAAATGACTGATACACCACTGAACAGAATTCATGAGGTATAGCATCATTTACCGATGACCCTGATGGATAAATTTGCCAGGAGATTTTTTGGGAATTATGCCCACTGGGGGCAAGAATCAGATCCCCCAAGGTTGGCTGCTGAAACAGACCCGCCATATGCCCAGGGCTAACCTCCATGTGCACCTTAGCCCAACTGTATGTATGCATGGCAATTCCCGTGCTGACCGTAAATTTGAAAAAGCTGCAGGTTCTGCAGAGAAACGCGTTAGTTGTTACTCCAGATCACCTATTATCCCCGAGGTTTCCAAACTTTTTTGAATCATGGCGCCCTAGAATATCAGAATTTTTTTCACGGCACCCCAAGGCTAAAAATTTCTTACTGAGAAATTTAGAAAGAAATATTACATTAAGTAGATCGCGTTTATATGTCATCCTTATGGTCAGTTGTGTGGTGAGGGACAAGATTTGCTTCTGTTTGGCCACATATTTTATGACTGGCAGCCATCAGCACTGGTTTTGCCTATTATATTGACCATGAATAATTTGAATTGGTCCTGGACCACCAACTCAGGGCACCCCAGCAAGTTTCCCGTGGCACCCCAGGGAGCCACGGCACACAGTTTGGGAACCTCTGTATTATCCATTGGAAGCTGCTTACTGTGTGCCAGGACCTTTACTGGACATCTATTTGATCGTGCAGAAAAAATTGGTGAACGGACTTTGCCACTGGCGACATTTCATATCCAATCAGCATTGAGGACACCGCAACTTGGTGAGGATTTAGGACCCTCGCATCATCATCTACCCCAAAGGGGACTCCATTCAGGGGATTTTTACCTCCAGCTGCATTTTGTGTGGTAATGTTACAACAAGACTGCGCTATCAGCCCGTAACCATTTCTTTTATACACTGTCAAAGTCGAAAAATATTGCAGTACATACATTACGTACAAACTACGCACAGATGGCCTCCGTGCGCGTACTTGCTCTGCCGTGCGTGCGCATATTCGCAATTTGCGTATGGTCGCTCCCGCTGACCTGCGTATTAGCGCGTGGTATGAGTATTTACGGTAGAGTTTGTGAACGCATGGAAAAGCCATCAAAACACATTACATGTTTAATCCAAATAGTGCACATTTTACACATAGCCTCCCTGCACTACAGCAGCAAGTTACAGCAGTTTAAATGGTTTCAGAACAAAGGGATTCACCTTTACAGGATAGGAGGGGACAGAACAAGGTTATAAGGTGGTGTTTGGTATCCAGCAGTAGGGTATTTTAAGGGTAACATTCCGGTGTTGGTTTGAGGAAGATCGCATGTTCCTGCAGATAGTTATGTGCAGGAGCAGAATATAGATATAAACTGTATTTACTGTACATTATGTATGCGGCGGGAATCCAGAGGAGACCACCCACAAGAGCAGTTGGAACAGACATCGCCCACCTATTCAAACCAACCTATGACCTCTCCTGAACTGTAAATGACCATCCCTGTGTCCAATGGACAAAGAGATTACAGTATCCATTTTGTTAAGTTTTGGATGAATTGTATAAAGAGAGCCTGCGGCAGGCCTGGTCAGACACAAGACTCACAAAGTTATCTATTAGATGACCGAGGACCGGACCGGGTAGCGCGGCGAATCCAATCACGTATGTACCATTGAATGTAGCCATTATTCTGTTGTATTGTTTGTATTGTAACCCCATTTCAGCAATAATACGCTGTGGTGTCGGAACCCAGTGGTTTAACTACAGACTGGTGTCGTGTCTTTCTTTCCCTGCTAAGGTTTAAAGTGTATTAGTATCGCATTGCATTGCTGTATAAGGTTTAAAGTGTATTCATTGGGTGTGTACGCGCTGTCTGTACTTTGTACCGTCAGCACGGCGTTTGTATGCAAAGTCCATACGCAGTACGGGACTCTTTACGCTAATAGCGGAAAAAGTACGAAGAGTGTGTATTAAGTATAGCGGCCGCAGCGGCTCCATGGTAAAGTGTATTTAAGGTGTGTTTAAGGTATAGCTTTCATTCCTGTATATAAATCAGCATTCTCAATTGGCGGCTCCGTCCGGTTTTCCACATACTCACAGCCTAACAGGTCACAGCAGACTAAATCTATCAGCAAAAGGGCGGACAGAAAGTATCCTACGTATCCTTTTCCTGGTCGATGGATGCACTGAAAACCCTATTTGTTTGCTGATTAGATGGCGTCTGCTCTGTATGGTTTGTAGAGATGCTGGGAGACCCCGTAAAGTAAACAGAAAAAAAGCTATTTAAAAATATGTGAATTTTTTTGGGCGCCAAAAGCGTACACGGCACCCATACTCTTTGTATACCCTCACATTGTTGCCATAACACTCAGATTGCTAGATTAATTTAGATCTGTGTGAAACCGGTTACATTTGTTGCTATATAGTTAAAAACTAAAATAAATGTTTAAGGAAGTAAGCGTAAAGCACAAACGCAGTCTAGCCTGGTTGTAAAGGTTTATACAGAAAGAAACTGTGTTGTGTTTAGTGGGCAATAGTAGTTAGTATTGCTCACATTTATAGAAGTTGTGTGATCTGTTTTATTGCGTACGCACATTGGTACACGTGGTACGGAACGTGAGGACAGCATACAAAAACATGCACGTGGCGCAAGGCCGCACACGTTGCATAGAGGTACGCACAGTTGCGTAATTACACAAGCTTACATAGGGTTGTGTGCGCATAATAAAATCACACGATAGTTCGTTTAGTTTAAAGGTGGGACAGTAGCCACGCTACGATAGCACAAAACTACCCGGTTTCTAAAAAAAAAAAAAAAACATTTAGTATAAAAAAATAATATATTTTTTTTAAATTGCCTCTGGGGTAAAGCTGCCAACCTTAATGAATCCAAATTTTCTGTACAGAAAAACAAAGTATATTTGAGTGAGCGAATGTAAGAGTGAACATATTGAACTCTGGAAATCGGGTCCCGTGGTACACCAAGTAAGTAGAGGCTTGGTGGCGTGAGGCGGCTGACTCACGTTAATATAGATTGAAATACGCAAATCATGAGGTGATTTGCAAAGGAGCGTGATAGTGCATAAGTATTGCGAAGTATTGATGTAAAAAGGTTTTTGTATTCCGCTCCGGGCTGAGGGTCGCAGTTTGTACATCGACCCGTGGTTGTACGGCAGATAGGTAACAAGTACCTATACGCTGTACGATTGGACCGCGCGTTTGTGGGTGCGATATATACAGCGCAACTTGATACCCCTTTACGAGCTTTTGCGTAAAACCGCGGTATCAGTGTAGAGCATACGCAAGCGTGATTTGTGTATAAGGTTATAGGGAGTTTTCGCTGGTCTCTCTCAGGAAAATCTCCAGCAGTGTATATTTACTTGAATAGGTAAGTCACTCCTAAATACTTCCAGTAAATTGAAACCAGATAGGGCCTCGCTGGGTTTGCGGTGTTCACTATTGCAGTGAGTCGTGGTACACAGTGGAGAAGGAGCGAGTGAAAGCGCTAGGTGTCTTTCACCGTCTATCTGCGGTGTGCATTGGGGATTGCGTTTATTGGCAAAAAGTCAGCGATGGGATCCAATTGCACAAGCAGTGGGCATTTAGTAGCTAGGGTTCAGGCTGAAGAAGTGGGACCGAAAAGGTCAGATTTGCGACCGAGAGGGTCAGCAAGGTTTATTATGTGTGAAAAGTATGGTTCACACACGGAGGCTTTTTGCAATGAATGGGTATGTATGACTAACAAAGATAGGGAACCATTCCCTAGGGTGGGCAGCTTTGAACCAGAGGTATTGCAGAACTTAAGGATAAGGATATGTCTGATAAAATCCAGGAGACAAAGGATTAGACATATAGATTGTTTAAATTTATGGCAGCAAGAGGGGGATGTGCAAAGGGAATTAGCTCGCACAGCAGGTTCCAAACCTAGCGGGAAAACAATGGCGACCGCACCACCACCACCATATATTGTGGGGGAGAAAGTGGCTACAGACAATGGTACATTGGTACAGGATAGGAGAGTAATTGATAAATGTACTAATGCTAACCCTTGCCAGTTGTATCCTGTTTGAAATTTTCCCCAGGACTGCGAGCAGGAAGATGAGCCCAGCACGATATCGGCACTCTCTCTAGCAGCCACCATACAAGACACTCAGGTGGGCATGGCTCAACCAACAAGAGCAGTAACAAGGCCCCCTAGCGGAGGGATAAGTGAAGTCGTGTCCACAGGTAAGTATGGTACCATACATTATGCAGAGACAATAGCTCCCCACATTGTAGAATCAAACCAGAATGATGTAATTGAATTAAATCCTGTCAGGGTGATTGCAGTCCCCAATGGGAAGACTGATGCTCAGGGAGTCACTCCCATCAGTAACATTGCCATGCACTGTCCCTGGTCCCGAGCAGAGTTAAGGTCAATTATGTCAGAATTTCCCGATCCCAGAAAAGATCTAGTCGCATGCCAGAGGTTCATTAAAGAGTTAGGTAATGCCAACGAACCCACGAACAAAGATTGGCGAATAGTGCTATGGGTATGTTTACCCTCAAATATTGACCCCGCAAAATTCATAACCGATTGTAAGTTAGACGCAGAAGTACCTCTCAATGATGAATACAATCAGGAGAATGTACGGCAAATTAATCTGCAATTAGGAGTATATTTCCCTACTGTTGTCAAATGGAATAAAATCTTTTCCATAAGACAAAAGGAAGGTGAAATGGCATCCAAGTATTTCCATCAAGCACTGCAGGAAATGTCTAGATACACTGGGATCGAGGACATAAAAGATAATGCGCATCACAGGGAGGTAGCTGTTACTGTATTAATGGACGGGTTAAAGGAGGCATTAAGAACAAGAGTACAGACCTCTCTACCAAACTGGAGAGGTATCTCGGTGGCTGCATTGAGAGAGTCCGCTATCGAGCACGATAGGAACATCAGTAAACACAGGGAGTCTCAGGGGGATAAGCTGATGACAGTAAGTATAAATGCTCTTACAATGAAAGCACATCAGCCAAAACTCCAGACCCCTGATGGTAAGTCACGGTCAATAATATGCTTCTATTGTAAGAAAGAAGGACATTTTGCAAGGGACTGTAGGAATAAAGGTACACATAATGTATACCGACCCCCTAGACCAGGATATGAACCACACTACAATGCACATAATTGGGATCAGGGACCACCTAGGAGAAATTACGAGCCACATGCAGGGGAAACAAGGAGGTACCCACCAAGGAGAGACTGGCAGGCCTCCGAAAATTCTTAGCTACCCCCCTCACATATTGTAGCTGCCAATGCGCTGCGGGAGGGTCTCACCACACAATAGGGGTTGGGCCACACCTGTAGTCTGCAGCCAGTGAAGTTGATTGCTAGCCATGGTAGCGAACCTGAGGTCACAGTTGATGTAGCTGGTGTACCATTACCTTTTCGTGTAGATACAGGGACGGCCAGGTCAGTGTTACATTCGACGGTAGGTATAAAAACCACGGGAAAAACAATTTTGGCAATGGGAGTAACAGGAACTGTGCAACAATACCATTTGAGTAGACCGGCAGAGATTACGATAGGGCCCTTGCAAACCAAACATTCTTTTCTGTTGGCTGCATCGGCTCTGACTAATCTGCTTGGCAGAGATTTATTGTGTAAAATGCGGTGTGTCATATACTGTACTCCTGGCAAAGGCTAATGTCGCATTCTACTGTTATAGACAAGTGTCCATCAAAGGTAGAGGAAATGATCTCACAAATACCGGGTTCCCTTTGGACCAAAGATGGACAAGACACTGGATTGATGGCAAATGTAGCTCCAGTAGTAGTGCAAGTAAAAGATGGTAGGATAGCTCCAAAAATCCCTCAGTATCCTCTGAAGCCAGAGGTAGAATTAGGAGTGTACCCAATCATAGAGCGGTTGTTACAACAGGGCATCCGAGTCAGGACGTCCAGCACTGCCAATAGTCCCATCTTCCCTGTGAAAAAGAGTGGGGGGAGGGGTTACAGGCTAGTGCAGGATCTAAGGGGGATAAACAAGATAGTTGAGAGCCAATTCCCCGTAGTGCCCAATCCAGCAGTCATCCTCATGCAAATCCCCTCTACTGCAAAATTCTTCACTGTCATCGACCTCTGTTCTGCCTTCTTTTCTGTCCCTCTGCACCCTGACAGCCAATACCTCTTCGCTTTTACATACAGGGGAGTACAGTACACCTGGACTCGTGTTCCCCAAGGTTTCATTGACAGCCCGAGTATTTTCTCCCAGGCCTTGCATGACTGTTTACAGTCCTTTAAACCTGAGAGTGGATCAGTGCTAATACAGTATGTCGATGACTTATTGTTGTGTTCTGACTCACTCGAATCGTCCTTGAAAGACACGAAACAGCTTCTGTTTCATCTTTCCCAAACGGGACACAAGGTTTCAAAGGATAAGTTGCAGTTGTGCCAGACCAGGATAAAATATTTGGGACATTGCTTGACTCAAGCACTTAGACACCTCACCGCTGATAGAATACAGGCGATTCGCGACATGACTCTGCCACAAACGCAGCAACAGATCCGCACTTTCCTTGGAATGTGTGGGTACTGTCGAAACTGGATTCCAGAGTTCTCTATACTGGCTTTACCTTTGCAAGAAATGGTCTCTTCGAACAAACCAGAACGGATCTCGCACACAGATGAGTCCGAACTGGCCTTTGAGAGACTCAAACAGTGCCTATCACAGGCACCTGCATTAGGTATGCCAGATTATGAGAAGCCCTTTGAATTATACGGTACAGAAAGTGCAGGGTGCGCGGCAGGAGTGTTAACCCAGAGACATGGTGATGCCAGCAGGCCAGTAGTTTACTACAGTGCACAATTGGACACCGTAGCGCGGTCTCTCCCCACATGCTTGCGAAGTGTTGCAGCGATAGCTTTGCTAGTAAGTAAAAGCGAGGACGTAGTGTTAGGACACAACCTGACCATCCATACACCTCATGCAGTATCAGCCTTACTGAACTCCGCCCAAACCAGACATGTCTCATCTGCTCGGTTTACAAAGTGGGAATTAGCACTGATGGCCCCTGTAAACATCACCATTAAGAGATGCAGCTCACTAAATCCTGCAATTTACTTGCCAAGTGTGCCTGGACAGGCACAAAGGGTGGAGGATGAGAATGATGGTGAAGGAGGATTTAGTGCAGACACTGATACGCATGATTGTATGGAATACCTGAATCCAACTTTCACTGCGAGACCTGACATGAGTGACAACCCACTGGAAGGAGTAGACTTTACCTTCTACACTGACGGTAGTTGCCACAGACAGACGGACTCGGGAGACCTGTGCACTGGATATGCAGTTGTAGACGACAGAGGTATCATAGAAGCTGAACCCCTGGGCCCACCACACTCAGCACAAGTTGCTGAGTTGGTCGCCCTAACCAGAGCGTGTGAATTGGCCAAAGGTAAGTCAGCTAATATATACACAGATTCTAGGTATGCCTTTGGAGTGGTGCATGATTTCGGGGCCCTGTGGCGCCTCAGAAATTTCATGACGGCAGCTGGCACACCTGTAGCGCATGCGTCCCACAAAAAAGAATTCTAACAGCGATACAGGAACCAGACAGAGTGGCTGTTATCAAGTGCAAAGCACATACTTACAACCAAGACCCAATTTTACTTGGTAACAGCCGGGCAGACGAAGCTACTAAATCAGCAGCCAGCACCCCCATACAAACGAACATCACACCACTGATGACATTTAACACAATCAACACACAACAATTAATTGAAATGCAAGATTTGTGTTCTTTACAGGAAAAGGCAGTCTGGAGGTCAAAGGGATATGGCCAGGAATCCTCAGGACTGTGGACATGTGGACAAGGTAAGCCGGTGGCCCCCAGAGCATATCTTCCAAGCTTAGCTGAGGCGGCATACGGTCTGACTCATCTGGGTAAAGAGGGTATGTGTAAGCTGGTGAGAGTCTACTGGTGTGCGCCAGGATTCTCTTTTCAAGCAGGTAAGAGAGCAATGACATGTTTTACTTGCTTGAGGAAGAATATTGGAAAGTCAATACCAACAGAGCCATCCCATATCCCTCCAACAGACGGACCTTTTCAGGTACTACAAATCGATTTCATACAGTTACCACCCTGTAGGAATTTAAAATATGTGTTAGTTTGTATTGACGTATTTTCCAACTGGGTAGAAGCGTTCCCTGCTGCCACAAATACTGCTACGTTCACTGCAAAGAAAATTGTGCAGGAATTTGAGTGTAGATATGGTATCCCTAGAATAATTGAAAGTGATAGGTGTACCCATTTTACAGGTGAAGTCTTTCAGGTCATGTGCAAGCTGATGGGAATTAATAGCAAGCTGCATACTCCGTACCGTCCACAGGCGAGTGCAAAGGTGGAGAGAGTGAATAGCACTATTAAGAACAAGCTGAGCAAATTAATGGCTGAAACTGGATTGTCGTGGCCAGAAGCTTTGCCACTAGTATTGTACAGCATCAGAACCACTCCCAGGTCTCCCCTTAACCTATCACCCTTTGAAATCCTTTTTGGTCGACAACCTCATGTAATGATAGACCCCCAGGATGATTTGAAATGTAATAATGAAGTGACTGTGAAATATTTGGTTGGGATGAGCCAGCAGCTGAGAAATCAACAAAGAAATTTAAAGCTGGTAATTCCTGACCTACCGAACAGTAATTGTCATGACATTGAACCTGGGGATTATGTGATGATTCAAAATTTCTTACACTCAGGTTGCCTCATAGACAGGTGGGAAGGACCATATCAAGTCTTGTTAACCAGCACAACAGCATTGAATGTCGCTGAAAGAGAGACTTGGATCCACTCGTCCAACTGCAAGAAGGTCGCTGACCCGGAGAGAACTCATGACAAAGAGCAGAGTGTAGAGAATCTCGTATCACTGGAGTGTCTGTTCCGGGAAAGTTGAGAGGCATTACTGTTGAAGGGCATCTGAGCACAGAGAGTAACAAGATCTAGAACAGTTGTCGTACCACTTTCTTTTTTCACCTCCCCCTGCATTTTTCCTTTCTTTTCTCCTTATTTTCCTCCTTTCCCCTAACGAAATGGATTGATCACAAGAGACTGCGTTTCGGGTTCTGTTAGTAATTCTGGTTTTGATAAGTACAGTGTGTTTTGGTGAGGGTCCCAGAGAGGTCGAGCAGGGATCTGGAATGGGTTCTGATGGCAAGTATGGATTTGTAGGATCTCAGGATCAGCGCATCACTTTAGTAAAAGCTGGCATCAGTAAGCGCTCTGGTAGTCAGGGAGCTCGGAGGCACTGTGAGGGGTTATTGTCTGATGAATATTGTATTTGTAGGAATTGTGAGAATATAGTTGGGGATGGGTGCATCCAGAGATGTCAGTCCAACCTTAATATCAACATGGACCGTCATCCGTTGAGTGATTACCACTCACTAGTGGGTAAGGTCTTAAACCAGACCGAATGCTGGGTGTGCTCACAGGTACCTCAAGGTCAGACCAAGTCAGGATTAGTACCGTACCCTTTAGCAATAGATGAGGTACTCGAATTACGGGGTGGGAGACCGGTGGACAAGAAATTCAATATCTCTAGGCCCCCTAGTTTGAAGCTCCACCAGTATCATGTCTACAGGTCCTTATTGTGTTTTAATATTTCCAATTACCGAAAACCGGGAAATTGGGAAGTGACGTGGAATAACCAGACAATGACCTTTTCACACAGAGCTGATAAGATACCCATAGACTCTGAACTTGTACGCCAAATAGCCAACAGTGGGAGGTATTTTCGGTATAGGTATACTCGTGGAAGCAAGACCATGTGGGTTGGAAAAGTATCGCCAGGGTATTGTGCTCATATCATCCAGCCCGATACTTGTACTGAGCAGATGGGAGAACTAGGGATTGGTTTCTTTACTTGGAAAATTTGTAATATGGTGATGTTATATTTTGTCCCCTATGTTCTCCCAGATGATGCCTATTTCATATGTGGGAGGAAGGCGTACAAGTGGCTTGCCCCGAGCTCAGAGGGATTGTGTTATATTGGGAGAGTACTGCCAGAGGTCATGACCATAACCCATGATAATATGAAAGACGTTCACCGCAGTGCTCAGGCTTCTTATACTCATACTCACTATGAACACATCATCAAGAGACACCTCATAGATAGGACAGAGCATGCAGCCTCTGATTTGATCCACGAATCCACCGGGATTTGTTACGCACACCAGTGCTAACAGGAGTATACCGGTGTATGAACAGAGAGGGAAGCGAAGCAAACAAACTCACAGACAGTATAACATAACATACACAGGAGGTGATGGAATAACTAATAAACACAAAGTGAATGGAGAAGCCCAAAGGCTCAGGAATTGGGTGTCTCCCTAGTGTCAGGAATGCTCAGATGGAATAGAGCGGACAATGAAGCGACGTGTAGTGATTTAACATGTGGAGCACCTGAAATGATGTTGCTAAGAGCAACAGAAAAAACCCCAAAGGGTTACCAACGGGTGTGGGAATAAACTCCTTGGTCAGAGATAGAAATATAGACACAAGGAGAGTATCCAAAATCCTAACCCCCACTTGCAGGGCACAGGTTCAGCTTACTGCCACTAAACTGACACCTGGACGCCCTGCACAGTGAGGGAGGATTAAGCAAGCAGGTCTGAGAGTACAGCCGCAAACCTGCTGGGTTCACAGAATAGCAAAAGACCCCGGCAGGTCAAACAACTGACTCCGGTCTTACTGCTAGGTCCGGATTGGCAGAATGAAGTACCGAATCCCAAGGCCTATTCGCAGTAAGCAACAAGTAAATACAAAGTCACACAGTACTAGCTAACTCTCTGGAACTGACTAACAAACAAAGATTCAGCAGCATTTGCCTAGCCTGAGAGGATGGTTTATATAGCAGGTGCTGTCCACGCCCCACTCAGACCTCACAGACTGTGAGCACAAAACCAGCGCTGGATTCCCTGCCGTGCACAGAGCCTGTAACCACTACACAGTAAAAACCCGGACCGGAGTATCAGCTGCGCTCAGGTTACTTCGCTAACACTTGCCTCCCGGTTGCCATGGCGACGTGGCAGCACAGAGCAGGAGATCCTAACAGTACCCCCCCTCTGATGAGGGGTCAAAGAACCCCTACCACCGGGTTTATCGGGGAACTGCGAGAAGAAAGAGCGTATCAGTCTAGGGACATGAAGATCACAACTGCGCACCCACGACCGCTCCTCTGGGCCATACCCCTTCCAGTGCACCAAAAATGACAGCCGACCCCGAACCATCTTGGAGTCAAGAACCCTTTCAACCACAAACTCCCTCTGACCCCGTATCAGAAGAGGAGAAGGTCTTCCACTGGAAGAAGGATTACTAACCGCCAGTTTTAAAAGGGAACAATGAAATGTTTTATTGATACCCAATGAACGGGGCAGATCTAACTGAAATGCCACCGGATTGATAACCCTGGTGATCTTATAAGGGCCGATGAACCGGGGGCCAAGCTTATGAGATGGCTGTCTCAACTTCAAATTCTTGGTGGACAACCAGACGAAGTCTCCTAATTTGAAGCTGCAGGGTCTTCTCCGCTTATCAAAAACCCTTTTGGTCACTAATGACACAGACACAAGGGCTTTCTTCACTTTCCTCCAAATACCCCTAAGGACCGAAACAACAGAGGAACCACCAGACGTGGAATCCAGGGGGTCAAAAGAATTGGCCTTAGGATGATGCCCATACGCACAAAGGAAGGTAGAGATCCCTGTAGCAGAGTGAGCCGCGTTGTTATAGGCAAACTCCGCCATGGACAGATGAGCAACCCAGTCAGTATGACACTTGGAGACATAACACCTGAGGAACTGTTCCAAGGACTGGTTCACCCTCTCAGTCTGCCCATTAGACTGTGGATGGTAGCCTGACGACAAGCTCACAGAAATCTGGAGATCAGAACAAAATGCCCTCCAGAATTTGGCCACAAACTGGGATCCACGGTCAGAGACCACATCAAGTGGCAACCCGTGGAGGCGCACAACATGCTGCATAAATAACTCAGTCAGGCGTCTGGCTGATGGCAACCCAACCAGTGGAACGAAATGCGCCATCTTCGAAAACCTGTCAACGACAACCCAAATGGCTGTCATCCCCGAGGATTTGGGCAAGTCCACCACAAAATCCATGGAAATGTGGGTCCATGGCTTAGACGGAATAGAGAGTGGATGTAATGGGCCGACAGGAACCCCTCTAGGAGTTTTATTTCGGGCACAAACGTCACATGCCCGAACCCACTGATCTACATCCCTAGCCACCGAGGGCCACCACACCGCCCTAGACAGCAACTCCCGAGTTCTGGCAATACCCGGATGCCCTGCCGACCTCTTGGCATGGAATTCCAGGAACACTCGCTGTCTTAACCTAGGAGGCACAAACAAGAGACCTACCGGAAGGTCTGGAGGAGCCTGCTCCTGTGCTCTAAGGACTAATGACAAGAGGTCCTGGGTAATGCCCACTTTAATACATGATGGGGACACAATGGGCAATGGCTCCTCGGTGGTCTCTTGAACTGGAGCAAAACTCTGCGAGAGCGCATCAGCCTTGATGTTTTTTGACCCAGGGCGATATGTTATCAAAAAATTAAAGCGAGCAAAAAACAAAGCCCATCGTGCCTGCCTGGCATTGAGCCGCTTCGCTGACTCTAAATATGCCAGATTCTTATGGTCGGTGAGAATTGAGACCACAAACTTAGCCCCCTCAAGCCAGTGTCTCCACTCCCCGAGTGCATCCTTTATAGCCAACAATTCCCGGTTACCCACATCATAATTCATCTCGGCAGACGAAAATTTACGGGAAAAGTAAGCACAGGGATGAAGGCGATTATCAGACACCCCCATCTGAGAGAGCACTGCCCCAATACCTATCTCAGAGGCATCCACTTCTACCACAAAAGGACGCTCTGGATCTGGGTGTCGCAGCACCTTGGCCGAGACAAATGCCCTTTTGAGACGGGCAAAGGCCGCTTTGGCCTCACAAGACCAGTGAGCAACATCCGCCCCTTTCTTAGTGAGTGCCACCAAGGGGGCCACTATAGACGAAACGATAAACCGTCTATAAAAATTTGCAAAGCCCAGAAAACGCTGAAGCGCCTTCAAACTAGTGGGCTGCACCCAATCCAGGACTGCCTGTACCTTAGAACCCTCCATTTGGAAACCTTCTGAGGAGATAATATACCCTAGAAATGCGATTTGCTGGACTTCAAACTCGCACTTCTCCAGCTTCGCCCCAAGCTAGTGGTCTCTGAGTTTCTGGAGGACTAAGCATACATGCTTCCGATGTTCCTCCAGGGAATGAGAGAAGATTAGGATGTCATCTAGATAAACAACTAAGAATCTATCCAAATATTCCCTGAGCACATCGTTCATGAATTCCTGGAAGACTGCCGGGGCATTAGAGAGCCCAAAAGGCATCACCAAATATTCATAATGCCCTGAGTGGGTATTAAAGGCAGTCTTCCATTCATCCCCCTCTCTTATTCGGATTAGATTGTAAGCACCGCGTAGGTCAATCTTAGAAAAAATGGTGGCAGTACGAAGCTGGTCAAACAAAACCGAAATGAGAGGCAGTGGGTACGAGTTTTTAATCGTGATACGGTTCAATTCCCTGAAGTCGATGCAGGGTCGCAACGAACCGTCCTTTTTACCCACGAAAAAGAACCCCGACCCAACTGGGGACTGTGAGGGTCTGATAAATCCCTTAGCCAAGTTCTCCTGAATGTACTCTGCCATAGCCTGAGTCTCAGGACGTGACAGGGAGTACAACCTGCTCTTGGGAAGCTTAGCATCCGGCAACAAATCAATGGCACAGTCATAGGGGCGATGGGGAGGTAGTACCTCCGCAACTTTTTGGAGAACACATCCGCAAAATCTGCATAACATCCTGGCAATCCTGGCAAACTTAGCTGCGAGAGCCTGACTGGAAGGCTCAAGCAACTCCTGAAACAATCACTACCCCAACTAAGAATCTCCCCAGAGACCCAGTCAAATTGAGGGTTATGGGCCCTTAACCAGGGTAACCCCAAAACCAATGGGGCAAAAGAACAGACAGTCACATAAAAAGACAATTTTTCAGAGTGTGTGGCTCCAATAAACAAAGGAATTTGGCTGGTGCAGGAGGTAATTTTACCCTGGGACAATGGTTCCCCGTTTAACCCACAGATCTCAATCTCTGATGCCAAAGGTACTGAGGGAACAGAGTGTTACAGGGCGAATTGACGGTCCATGAAGACCCCATCGGCCCCACTGTCAACAAAGGCCTCAGTCTTGACAGTTTGACCGAGGATCTCCAAAGTCACCGGAATGAGAAAAGTCTTTTTAGGAAATTCTGACTTCTGGCCTGACAGGATATTTCCCATCACCCTCAGACCCTGAAGTTTTCCAGTTTTTCTGGGCATGATACTACAACATGACCTTTATTCCCACAGTACAAACATAAACCCTGCTGTCTCCTCCACGTCTTCTCACGCGAGGAGAGGCGGGTAGCCCCAATCTGCATAGGCTCCTCGGAATAGTCCTCAGAGTCTGAGGTTCCCTTGGGAAAAAAGGAAACTGCGGTCTCCCTTTCAAGCCTACGCTCTCTCAGCCGTCTATCCACCCGGATGGATAACTTCATGAGCTGATCTAAGCTATCAGGCGAGGGATATTGTACCAGTTGGTCCTTTATCTGGTCAGAAAGGCCCCTTCGGTACTGGTTTCTCAGGGCTGGGTCATTCCACTGGGTATCATGAGCCAACCTCCGAAACTCCGTACTATAAACCTCAGCTGGCCGTCGCCCTTGCTTAAGAACCGTAATCTGAGCCTCGGCTGAAGCCATCTTGTCAGGGTCATCATACAAAATGCCCAGTGCCGTAAAAAAAGCATCAACACTTTTAAGCGACGGACAGTCAGGCTGTAACCCATATGCCCAGACCTGTGGGTCTCCTTGTAGCAAGGAAATCACCATGCCCACCCGCTGAATCTCCGACCCAGAAGACTGGGGCCTAAGCCTGAAATATAGCTTACAGCTCTCCTTGAAACAAAAGAACTGCGAGCGATCTCCAGAAAAACGATCCGGGAGATTTACTTTCGGCTCCTTAACCCCTGAACTTGCCGCTGCTGCTGCGGGAGCTCCGCTAGCGGCCTGCGGGGTGTTCATTTTAATGGACATCTCATTAAATTGTCGAGTCAGGACCTGCACCTGATCGACCACCTGTTGCAAAGTATTTTGAGGGGTATGCTCCATATTCCCACAAAATTTCAACAGGAGTAAGGCTGCTGAATATGTTACGCACACCAGTGCTAACAGGAGTATACCGGTGTATGAACAGAGAGGGAAGCGAAGCAAACGAACTCACAGACAGTATAACATAACATACACAGGAGGTGAAACTGACACCTGGACGCCCTGCACAGTGAGGGAGGATTAAGCAAGCAGTTCTGAGAGTACAGCAGCAAACCTGCTGGGTTCACAGAATAGCAAAAGAACCCCGGCAGGTCAAACAACTGACTCCAGTCTTACTGCTAGGTCCGGATTGGCAGAATGAAGTACCGAATCCCAAGGCCTATTCGCAGTAAGCAACAAGTAAATACAAAGTCACACAGTACTAGCTAACTCTCTGGAACTGACTAACAAACAAAGATTCAGCAGCATTTGCCTAGCCTGAGAGGATGGTTTATATAGCAGGTGCTGTCCACGCCCCACTCAGACCTCACAGACTGTGAGCACAAAACCAGCGCCGGATTCCCTGCCGTGCACAGAGCCTGTAACCACTACACAGTAAAAACCCGGACCGGAGTATCAGCTGCGCTCAGGTTACTTCGCTAACACTTGCCTCCCGGTTGCCATGGCGACGTGGCAGCACAGAGCAGGAGATCCTAACAGGATTCAATTCCTTCTAGCATTAAACATCACCCGTACTGCCAGAGGAATTATAAATTATAGGTATATCCATGCGCTAGCGAACTTGATAGATAATATCACTGAGATGTATGACGACACCTTCAGGTATACGGGAAGGGAGTTACAAGCTTACAAGCAGGAACTGATTCAGCACAGGATGGTCCTTAATTATATCACAGCCGTGACAGGTGGGTACTGTGTTACTCTGGCAACTCAATATGGTGCGAAGTGCTGTGCGTATATTATGAACAGTACTGACGACCCCACGGAGTTCATCGATCAAAAGATCGACGATATCTTGCAGTTGAAGTGGGAGTTCAGGAGGAAGCACACCCTTACCTTAGCGACTGTGAGTAATGAACTGACCAGCTGGGTCTCATGGTTGAACCCACGAAATTGGTTCTCAGGTTTAGGAGAGTGGGCTCAAAATGTTATTATGAGTGTAGGGAAGTTTCTCCTTTGTATCCTGGGAGTCGTCATAATTATTGGTTCGATATTTAGGTGTGTTTGAATTCTGACGCGGCACAAGCACGGCACAAAGTTGATGAGTCTAAGGAGCGAGGGCGCTATTATAGCAGCAGATTTAATTTATGACCCATCCATAAAGACAGTGTTATGATAAGGATTGCAAATGAATTTCATGGCCTGTTTCTTTTACCCGTTTTTCTTTTGTTTCCCCCTCTGCCCACATACATCCATCCGGAAAAGACATCAGCCCTACCCAAAATGTTTATGTGAATGTATTTTAGATATGTGTCTTATCTTCATCTCTGCAACCTCCAGTTAACAGCACACATAGTCGACAGGTGATATCCACATATACTAGCACTCACATATGTTCCCCCTCCATGTATCATCAACTAAATGTGCACCCCATTTGTTGGAACAAGAAGCCGAAAAGAGCTCGGTAGTGTTTGTTGGCCCATTTACAGACCCTTAGTACGGGATGAGAAGGATTTAATGTATACTTCGCAGTACCTCGAAGCTTATTTAGAACATATACGGCATGATGATACATGCCCCTCAGACATGGATTCATACATACATGCTTTTTACTATCCCACTAGGTCATACATTTCCCACCTACAACTCTCCCTGATCATCAAAGCTTCTGTAGATATTGTATAGATATTTTTCTGTTTAGTGATTAGATAGTGGCAGTTATTGGTGACTGCCAAAGGGTGGACTGTCAAAGTCAAAAAATATTGCAGTACATACATTACGTACAAACTACGCACAGATGGCCTCCGTGCGCGTACTTGCTCTGCCGTGCATGCGCATATTCGCAATTTGCATATGGTCGCTCCCGCGGACCTGCGTATTAGCGCGTGGTATGAGTATTTACGGTAGAGTTTGTGAACGCATGGAAAAGCCATCAAAACACATTACATATTTAATCCAAATAGTGCACATTTTACACATAGCCTCCCTGCACTACAGCAGCAAGTTACAGCAGTTTAAATGGTTTCAGAACAAAGGGATTCACCTTTACAGGATAGGAGGGGACAGAACAAGGTTATAAGGTGGTGTTTGGTATCCAGCTGTAGGGTATTTTAAGGGTAACATTCCGGTGTTGGTTTGAGGAAGATCGCATGTTCCTGCGGATAGTTATGTGCAGGAGCAGAATATAGATATAAACTGTATTTACTGTACATTATGTATGCGGTAGGAATCCAGAGGAGACCACCCACAAGAGCAGTTGGAACAGACATCGCCCACCTATTCAAACCGACCTATGACCTCTCCTGTACTGTAAATGACCATCCCTGTGTCCAATGGACAAAGAGATTACAGTATCCATTGTGTTAAGTTTTGGATGAATTGTATAAAGAGAGCCTACTGCAGGCCTGGTCAGACACAAGACTCACAAAGTTATCTATTAGATGACCGTGGACCGGACCGGGTAGCGCGGCGAATCCAATCACGTATGTACCATTGAATGTAGCCATTATTCTGTTGTATTGTATTGTTTGTATTGTAACCCCCTTTCAGCAATAATACGCTGTGGTGTCGGAACCCAGTGGTTTAACTACAGACTGGTGTCGTATCTTTCTTTCCCTGCTAAGGTTTAAAGTGTATTAGTATCGCATTGCATTGCTGTATAAGGTTTAAAGTGTATTCATTGGGTGTGTACGCGCTGTGTGTACTTTGTACCGTCAGCGTGGCATTTGTACGCAAAGTCCGTACGCAGTACGGGACTCTTTACGCTAATAGCGTAAAAAGTACGTAGAGTATGTATTATTTATAGCGGCCGCAGCGGCTCCATGGTAAAGTGTATTTAAGATGTGTTTAAGGTATAGCTTTCATTCCTGCATATAAATCAGCATTCTCAACACCTATCTGCAGTCCATGTTAAAATAAGGAACGTACACTATTCTTCATGCAGCCTTTTATGGTGATTCTGGTTGTTTTTATCCTGCAATTATCTGCAGTTTAATACATGTATTTTATTTGTTTTCCTTAAAATTGTTATTTTACCTTCCAATCTATTCATCTCTATGTGCCTTAAAATTAAATCTTTATCTATTTATTTTATTCACGCTAAGCGCTGCTATCTTGCATTGTTGTGTGGACACACTGGATGGGTGGTCTTCAGTATGCCGAATGTTGGGATCCCGGCGCACAGTATACCGGCGCTGGAATACCGACACCCGGCATACCGACATATATTCTTCCTCGTGGGGGTCCACAACCCCCCTGGAGGGAGAATAAAATAGCGTGATAGCGCGCCACCATGCCCGCAGCGTGGCGAGCGCAGCGTGGCGAGCGCAGCGAGCCCGCAAGGGGCTCATTTGCGCACGTCACACTGTCGGTATGCCCCACTGGATGACTACACCCCACTGGATGACTACTAGGAAGAGAGTCGGCCCCATGATGCAAAGTCTGTGTAACTTCAAGTAACAACTCCACATCCTTGGACCCAAATGGCATAAGCCTGTCCCCATGAGCTGCGCTACAAGCTATTTATCAGATGCAGATAGCTGATAACATGCAAGTGTTCCTCCGGACGGGACTTTAAATAGCGTGTAACAAACAAACAAAAAAAATCCAAATGCTAAAGGATTTCAAAGCATCAACGCCTATGCCCCCCTTGCTTTTCACAGCCTTAAACTCTTTCTTAGACTTCTCTGTGTGGACAAATCACCCTTAGCAATTTTACGCTTACAACAGTGCCGCAGGCCACACTTGACTGCCGTATTGTCAAAGTGAACTCCGTGAGACCGCCTCATGTGCGATGATAAGACAAATTATCCAGCTTGTCAGACTCTCACTTCACATATCTATCCACTTGCTTGCGCGCCCTAGCGGCGCTACTGACATCAGACACCAGGGATGAGGAAGAAGAAGAGGTGTCACTCTCCTCACCACAGTCTGACCCACTTGATGATCCCAACTTGTCAGCGGAAGACATGGTAGATGACCCGTCCTCCCCATTGGCGACATCTTCTTGGCCGTCACTGTTGTCACCATCTGAAAAAGAGGGCATAACCGTATCTGCCACTGGGGTCCGGCAGATGAATGAGTCACAACAGGGTTAGCTAACTTGCTCCGCCACTGAGAAAAAGGAGCTCATCATTGACATAAACTGCTCTGACATAGTATTAGCAGGCTAAGAGGTAGCTGCAATAATCATACTGGGAACAGAAACACCCCCCGTGGCATATAAAAAAGGGCAAAAAACATGGTGAATATGGCAGCCATAGATGCCATCATTGCCATCATGGTTGTGGGATCCACTAATGTGCCTGCACTCCTATTCTGTACACCAGCAGCACTGTCCAGCTTAGCACAACTCTCTTGGGACTGCAGGTCATACTCAGGCAGATCCTGCTCATCCCCCATTTCAGAGCTGCTGCCAGAGCCCACCTGCAGCAAGCCCTGATGCTGAGCAGTGAAATGGCATTAAAGCCCATTCTCCGAGCAGTCTCCAGCGACTGAGAATGGCTATGATGGCCACGATTACCCCATGCGGTGCCCCAGAGCTCCCTTATACCCCTCTGCAAACTGGGGCTCGCTGGCTCCCCCGGTTATGGGCATCCAGGACAGGGGCCACGACTGAGCCAGGACACATGTCACAGCGCCCTTGAAAGTAACTGTTGCTAAAGGAGCTGCCTGTTATGAGCCGTGGATCACAGTGTCCGGTCCTTGCTAAATGACTGGTACGCTCCTGAACTTCTGCTCCCCAGCCACCGTCTCCATTGCAACCAGGACATAGGGCTTATGTGGCAGTTGGGGTTGCCAGGCAGTGGGGTAACTGGAAGCCTCCTCGGAGAGGTTTACAAGAGGCTGGTGGACATGCAGCAACACGGCTGCAGAGAATTTCTAATTAGGGGAGGCTAGCTGCTCTGCAGTTCCCATTGGCTCTTGCCTCCTTTATATTTGTGTCTATCTCTCGCTCCCTACCGGTCATAGTCATTGGTGGCAGCGAGAGCCTTTGCCTCTCAGCATTAGTCCTAGATTGTGGATACCCATCTTTATTTTTTTGTAAAGACCTTCTTTTGCATTATTCTTGTGTCCAGCCCCAGGTCAGCCCCATTACCATCGTGAAGTTTGTGCTCTAATTCCTTATGGTACTTCTCTCCATTTGCTTTTTCTCTATTACATACCCCACCTGTGTACACATTCCATGTCTTCCACGTGATTTGAAGGGGTCTGTATTTCTATGCTTTTGTTTATTCTCATTCTCATATTTGTCCTTTGTACTTTTCTCTGACACACCTGTCGTAAGTTTACATGGTCTTGTGATATTTCTCTTTTTCCGCAGTTTTATCTTTTCTTTGCCCTGAATTTGTTAAGTCTTTAGAGTAAATTTACTAAGATAGGAGTTCTATTTAAGATTGGATGTTGCCCATAGCAACTAATCAGATTCGAGGTATTATCTTCTAGAAGGTGCTAGATAAATGAGAAGTAGAAGCTGATTGGTTGCTACGGGCAACATCCCATATTAAACAGAACTCCCATCTTAGTAAATGTACCTTTTAATCTCTTAGTCCTGTCTCTTTCTCTTTACCGGCATTGATTCACTCTGGGTTGAGCTTGTATTACCGCCAATAGTGTAAGTCCTGGTGGCATACCAGTACCGGTAGGCACGCCTCGCCTTATGGGAAAAGTGGCTATTATAGGCAAAAAGACCAGCTGGTGAGTTCTACGAGTCACAACCTTGGGTCATTGGGCCTAATTCAGACCTAATTGCTATGCTGCTAATTTGCAGAGGTGTGCGATCACATATTCGCCGTACAGTGAGTGAAAACCCGCCCCATGCAAGTGTGCGAATGCATGTGTACAGCATGCGAAAATTCCGCCAGACAGTGGACAGCTGCAAATCCGTTTGCAACTCACTCACCATCAAATGATTTTTTCAGTCTGTGCATTCGAGGACTTACTCATACAGTGCGATACAAACAGGCTGTTCGGATCCGCAGCTGACATCACACACCCGCCCTGAAAATGCTTGGACACACCTGCATTTTTCCTGACACTCCCAGAAAACAGTCAGTTACCACCCACAAATGTCTGATTCCTGTCAATCACCTTGCGAAAGACCGTGTGATCGAAATTTTTGCACCATCCTGTCGCTGTTTGGCGATGCACCTGCGCATTGCAATGCATACGTATGCACAGTCATTCGATAATCGGCCGCTGTGCAATTTCGCACAACAGCGATAAGGTCTGAATCAGGCCATTAGCAGCCTTATTGGATAGAAGATTCTACAGTCGTAAAACTGCTGCATGCTCCCGGATCCTCTGACTGCAATGTCCGCAGCAGCACATTGCTGGCAGGAAATCCAACTCATGCTGCACCTGCCATCCCCCCCCAACCCCCCCCCCCCCCCCCCCATCCTAAGTCAGAGGATTTCCCCATGCACTCCACAACGGCCGCCCCTGCCTGTGATGCAGCCTCCGGCCCTGCATGGCTGACATGCACCTGGAGCCCTGCACACCCACGGCGCTCCCCCATCTGCGTAACACAGTCAGAAAGGCCACCGCTCACAACAGCATTGCTCCCCCTGCAATTGGCGCTATCCAAGTAGCAGGCACGGGGATGCTAAGTACATTGCAGGCGGGACATTGCAAAAGTAGGGGGACACAATAAAGCAATAAAACAAGGACAGGAGGGGGTACAGAAATAATGAAACACAAATAAAAAGGACAGAATCTAAGAAAGGAAAGATTAAATAAAAGAAAAGAAAAGAGTCAGTGATACTTTATTCACACAGGAGCACAATGCAAAGCACTTATCTCCTCAGAAGACAGGAACAAAGAGCCTTTTTTACAACCCACAAAGCCTTACATACCATCTAACTACACACCTCTAAACACAATTGGTCAAAACAATCAAAAGGTATCTCACAAGACAGCCCCCAGACTTGAAGTTTAACCCACTCTGCTCTTATGCAGTCGTTTTGTTAATCAAATAGCAAATACTGCTATGCACAAAAATTGCATGCTGGGGGATGCCCAGCACAAGGCAAGGTCACCCGGCATACGTAGCGCCACCCAACGATGCAATTGCAATTGAATTGTGATCGTATTGCAGAAACCTCGATACAGTCAGGATGCATATACAGGTGCATTTCCGCCATGTTTCCTATTATCCGGCTGCCCTGAAAATGGCCTGCATTGCCTGCCCCACTCCCCTTCAATGCCGCAATGCTGCCCCGCCCACCCGCAGCCTGTCAATCATTATGTGATCGGATCCTTCCAGATTGCGATCACATAGTGAGAGCACGTGCAATGTGTCTTTCTTTCTCTCCTCGGTCTTATCCCATTGGTTTCTCTATATCTGTGCCCCACATCCCATTAACTAGGGCTGGTATTAGACCTTGTGGTGCCCAGGGTGAAAGTTTCCTTTGGCGCGCCACCACCCCGCCCCACTAGGGAAAAAAGGGTTAGTGCGCGCAAAAACAGGTGTATGGCTTCATAGGGAAGGGGCGTGGTCAAAGTTATGCCCCCTGTTGTTGTGCCCCCTGTAGCATTGTGCCCCCTGTAGCTGTGCCCCCGGTAGTTTTGCCCCAGTAGCTGTGACCCCAGTAGTTTTGCCCCCTGTAGCTGTGCTCCTAGTAGCTGTGCCCTCAGTAGCTGTGCCACCAGTAGTTTTGCCCTTGTAGTTGTGCCCTCAGTAGTTGTGCCCCCAGTAGTTGTGCCCCCAGTAGTTTTGCCCCCTATAAATGAGCCCTCAGAAGTTGTGCCCCAAGTAGTTTTGCCCCTGTAGCTGTGCCCCCAGTGGTTTTGCCCCCAGTAGCTGTGCCCCCTGTAGCTGTGCCCCCAGTAGCTGTGCCCTCAGTAGTTTTGCCCCCTGCAGCTGTGCCCTCAGTAGTTGTGCTCTCAGTAGTTTTGCCCCAGTAGCTGTACCCCCATTAGTTTTGCCCCCTATAGCTGTGCCCTCAGTAGTTGTGCCCCCAGTAGTTTTGCCCCTGTAGCTGTGCCCCCAGTAGCTGTGCCCTCTGTAGCTGTGTCCCCAGTAGTTGTGCCCCCAGTAGTTTTACCCCTGTAGCTGTGCCCCCAGTAGCTGTGCCCTCTGTAGCTGTGTCCCCAGTAGCTGTGCCCCCAGTAGTTTTGCCCCCTGTAGCTGTGCCCCCCAGTAGATGTGCTCTCAGTAGTTTTGCCCCAGTAGCTGTGCCCTTAGTAGTTGGGCCCCCTGTAGCTGTGCCCTCAGTACATGTGCCCCCAATAGTTTTGCCTCCTGTAGCTGTGCCCCTAGTAGATGCTTATTTAAAAAATAAATTCAATAAAAAACATTCAACAGCTCCGCTCCTGCTTCCCAACTGCTGCTGCTGTCCTCCGTCTCTGGCTGCCGCTTCTCAGATCTATGGGAGAGACGTCATGAGTCATGACAACTCTCCTATGGCACTGCACAGACACTAGAAATCAATTATAACCTCTAGCGTCTGCTCCCACAATGCCATGTGGTGCGCTATGACATCAGGTGCACCGCACAGCACCAGTAGCGGCTCTTGCCATGGAAGTGGCGGCAGTGCCCTCAGGACAGTGGCTCCCTGGGCAAAAAGCCTGCTACTGCCATTAACACTCCCTCTTTCTTTGTCTCTTTCCCTCTTCCCCATCTCTCTAACCCCATCTCTCTATCTGCCCCTACTGTCTAAGAACAAGCAGCATTTATATACACTTAAAGGCAAAACATGGGTGTGTGATAAATGAGGTGCCTGCTCCTGCACATGGGGGTATGTAATATGAGGGCAGTGTTTGGGGGCTAGTTGTGGGCCATGGGGGAGATGACTAAGAGGCTGTGTATGATGATTGTGGGGAGGGAGAATATATTTGTTGGTGATTGGGCTTAGTGACTACAACTGTTTTGTGCCCACCACTGATGTGTGACCTTTGTTTCCTGAATGCTTTGCCTGAGAAGTAATTGCCCTATGATGATGGTGCAATCTAGGCACCCGACGGGTCCCAGGAGGCCCATGGACAGGCCACACTCTTTTACAGAGGCTCAGTAATGGGGCTCAGACCAGTATTAATTAGAGAAGAGCAGGTTCGGTTCTCATAGAACCGAACACCCCACCTAACGTCATGCTCCGAGCCCAGATCAGAGACCGGCTCGGGACTTGCCACCAGACTCGGAAACCAGAACAAGGCAAAACATCATCATTCTGCTGTCAGATTCTCAGGGGTTTTGGATTCCATATAAACAGTGGTGTGTTGCCACCATTTTCAATCCAGACTTGGAGAGTGAGGGAGACAGACCTCTGTCTCTCTGTGGTTGGTGGAGTTGGGTGGGGTCAGTGTGTGCTCTGTAGGGGTGCTGCTCCTGTCACTGTGGTGACAGCCAAGACAGCAATGCTGTCACTGGCTGACTTGGCTGTCACTGGTGTTTCATGTGCTGTTAGGGGTGCTGCAGCTGTACATGGATGTTGTTGCTGTCCTGGCTGTCAATGTGTTGTACAGGGAGAAGGGGTACTGACCTCCTGTATGCTGTAAAAATTCAGAGGTGCTGTTGTTAAAATAAAAGTACACTGGCCTGTATGCTGTAAAAATTCAGGGGTGCAGTTGTTAAAATAAAAGTACACTGGTCCTGTGTGCTGTAAAAATTCAGAGGTGCTGCTGCTAAAATATTACACTGACCATGTATGCTGTAAAAATTCAGGTGTGCAGTTGTTAACATAAAAGCACACTGATCATGTATGCTGTAAAAATACAGGGATGCTGCTGTTCAAATATGATGCTGGTCCTGTATGCTCTAAAAATTTAGGGATGCGGTTGTTAAAATAAAAGCACACTGGTCCTGTATGCTGTAAAAATTCAGGGGTGCTGTTTTTAAAATAAAAGCATACTGGTCCTGTATGCTGCAAAAATACAGGGGTGCTGCTGTTCAAAAATTACAATGGCTCTATATGCTGTAAAAATTCAGATGTGCAATTGTTAAAATAAAAGCACAGTGGTCCTGTATGCTTTAAAAACTCAGGTTGCAGTTGGTAAAAAAAAGCACACTGGTCCTGTATGCTGTAAAAATTCATGGGTGCTGCTGTTAAAATATAATATTAGCCCTGTATGCTGTAAAAATGCATGAATGCAATTGTTAAAATAAAATCACACTGGTCCTGTATGCTGTAAAAATACAGGGGTGCTGAAGTTAAAGTATTACACTGGCCCTGTGTGCTGTAGAAATTCAGGGGTGCAGTTGTTAAAATAAAAGCACACAGGTCCTGTATATTGTAAAATTACAGGTGTGCAGCAGTTCAAAAATCACACTTGCCCTGTATGCTGTAAAAATTCAGGGGTGCAGAGGTTAAAATAAAAGTACACTGGTCCTGTATGCTGTGAAAATACAGGGGTGCTAGCCCCATCTAGTATGCTGTAAAAATTCAGGGGTGCAGTTGTTAAAATAAAAGTACACTGGCCCTGTATGCTGTTAAAATTTAGGAGTACAGTTGTTCAAATATTATGCTGGTCCTGTATGCTGTAAAAATTAATGGGTGTAGTTGTTAAGAAAGCACACTGGTCATGTGTGCTGTAAAAATTCAGGGGTGCTGCTGTTAAAATATTACACAGGCCCTGTATGCTGTAAAAATTTAGGGGTGCAGTTGTTAAAATAGAAGCACACTGGTCCTGTATGCTGTGAAAATATAGGGGAGCTGGTCCACTCTTCTATGCTATAAAAATTCAGAGGGGCAGTTGTTAAACTAAAAGCACACTGGTCCTGTATGCTGTAAAAAAAATTCAGGGGTGCTGTTGTTAAAATAATAGCGCACTGGTCCTGTATGCTGTAAAAATTAATTGGTGCTGCTGTTAAAATATTACACGGGCCTTGTATGCTGTAAAAATTCAGGGGTTCCGTTGTTAAAATAAAAGCACACTGGTCCTGTATGCTGTAAAAATACAGGGGTGCTGTTAAAATATTATACTGGCCCTTTGTGCTATAAAAATTCAGGGGTGCAGTTGTTAAAATTAAAGCACACTGGTCCTGTATATTGTACAAATACAAGGGTGCTGCTGTTAAAATATTATACTGCCCTGTATGCTGTAAAAATTCAGGGGAGCAGTTGTTAAAATAAAAGCACACTGGTCATGTATGCTATAAAAATACAGGAGTGCTGCTGTTAAAATATTACACTGGCCCTCTATGCTGTAAAAACTCAGGAGTGCAGTTGTTAAAATAGAAGTACATTGGTCCAGTATGCTGTGAAAATATAGGGGTGCTGGCCCACTCTTGTATGCTATAAAAATTCAGGGGTGCTGCTGTTCAAATATTACACTGGTCCTGTATGCTGTAAAAATTCAGAGGTGCAGTTGTTAAAATAAAAGCACACTGGTCCTGTATGCTGTAAAAAAAATCAGGGGTTCTGTTGTTAAAATTAAAGCATACTAGTCCTGTATTCTGTAAAAATACAGGGGTGCTGCTGTTCAAATAATACACTAGCCCTGTATGCTTTAAAATTCAGGGGTGCGGGGTGCGTGGCCTGGACACTGCTCTGAGTGGAGGTGCTGGCGCTGAGCTCTGTCCACTACAGAGTTAATACCACTCATTGCTGCCTGCCCCTGTGGTTATTTTATTCAGCCCAGCTCTACCCTCACCTGTGGGCGCTGCCCTGGGCTCGGGGTCGCCGCCGTGAGGTTTTAGCAGCTGTTCCCCGCATGAGGCCTACTCCTTGCTGTGAAGCCGGGGGCCTCGAGTTTAGCATCTCCCCGGAAACGAGCTCCAGGGCCGGAACGCGGCCGAAACGGGACCCGCGGCTGCTCCCCCTCCTGCCTGTACTCACCAACACAGAGCCCCCTGCCTGTACCAGACCCTCGGGCACCCCTTGAAGTGGGGAGGCGCCCTCTTTGTCTCCTGTGGCTGCAGAAACTGAGAGGGATCCTCTGCCTGTGCTCCCGGCGGTGGCCATCTTGTTACACCCTGAACTGTGAGTAAAGGTGTACTCCGGTGTACCAGACCCTGTTCCGCAGCACGAGCCCTCCAACCCCTTTAACTACATCTGCCTTACCCCTCCAGTGTGCCAGCGTACCCATCCCCTTGAGGCCCGGAGCAGCTGTGCATCAGACCTGCGACCTAGCTCCCTTGTGGCCTCCCGGAGCTCTGGTGCTGCGTCCTCCGGTTATAACTACCTACTGCTGTGGCCGCTGGCTCTCCGGTGACTTCCTCCCTTGCCTCCCGCAGACCCGACTCCAGTAACCGCCCGACAGGGATTCACACTGAGTGCTGACACCCGCACTACCAGCCGTGACTGGAACTCATCTCAGCTACTGCACCCGGCGCTGTCTGTACACTGCCGTAGCTGCCCACAGATATACAGACTCCCTGTCCCCCTGACACGCTCCGTCCAGACTCTGCATCAGTGATCCGCCAGAGGGAACCCACGCTGCATACGGCGCACTGAGGCGGCTGCCTTTGATCCCTTCCGCTCTCTCCCCAGAGACCCGCCGCGCTAACAGGTACCGCGCTCGACGCTGCCTGCTGAGACCGGGGGTTGCGACAGGGATAGAGGGCTCTCCCCCTCCCCTTCTCCTCTCTGCAGACAGCTGCCTGGCCTGCTTTAATATCCGGGACTCTTACTCCCCTATCAGCGACGGCGGCCGTGCCCTTGTCTGGGGGACTCTCTCCTACCTCTGTGGTGGGGTGCTCACTGCCGGCATTACCGCCATACCAGCCCCCGGCGCTATGACCACTTGAAAGTGGGGTGCGTGGTCTCCCCTGGGTGTCCCCCTTTTTATTTTATTTTTTATTTTTATTTTTTCCCTCCCCTATCCTGTCCCATATATTTTTGGACTTCCTGTCCCCCCTGACGGATCATATCTCATAGTATAATACTCTACACTGGTCCGGTCCACATGCAGAAATCTTCGTCCAAGACTCCTAAATAAGGGGGTGCTGATATCTCTCAACATTTTACCAGGGGCACCAAGAATACCCAACATCGGAGTCTCCCCTCCCCTCCTCACGATTCTATGGATAACTCCGTCACACCGCCTTCTGCTCCGTCCACTACGGATGATATCTTAGCTCTCCGCTCCCTTATTACGGACTTTAAGGACTCTCTGGAGTCCAAACTGGACAAAGCGGTGGCCTCCATTAAGACGGACATTTCATCCCTCGCTTCCAGAGCCTCCAAAATGGAATCTCGCCAGGACCATTTCCAAAAAGCTCTAAACGATACGGGTCGTGACCTGGACCACATTGCCTCAGAACTGTCTGAACTTTGTACTAAAAACGAGGATCTTGAGAACCGCGAACGCAGATCCAACCTGCGCATTCGCAACAACCCTGAATCCGTCAGTATGGATAACCTCGAACCCTACCTTCACACCCTTTTCTCCTTTCTAATACCGGAACTGGGGGATGTACAATTTCCTCTAGAAAGGGCCCATCGTGCCCTCCGTCCTAAGCCTAGGGATGGTGAGCCTCCTCGTGATGTGGTCCTCCGCTTTCTCAAGTTTAAAGATAAAGAAAGGGTCCTCAATTCCACTCGTGGAAAGCCTCATGTACTCTTCAATTCATCTAAACTACAGTTCTTCCAAGATTTGGCCCCTCTAACCATAGCTAAACGGAGGGAACTCCGTGATCTAACAAAGGCTCTACGGGACAGGAACATCCGATACCGATGGGGTTTCCCCTTCAAGCTGATTGTTGACCTTCAGGGAAAAACAGTCATCATCAGAGATCTTCATGAGGGCAAGGATTTGCTTTCACATATAGAAGAAGCTGGACCCCCTGCTGGGGCAGACCACTCAACTTAAAATTTGACTATGCGTTGGGTTGGATGCTTTCTTACCAGCCCTTTTTCCTTTCCGTTGATAATCACCTCAGCCCTTGAAAAATCTCCGCCATTATGCTTACTTCCCTCCTTAGATTCTTTGTATAACTTTTCACTGACTGTTTGTTGTATGGGGATCACCCCTTGTTATACGACTGTAAGGATTTCAATGTTATGTTCACGTACTGTATATGTCCACCCCTGCCCCTTTTTTTTTTTTTACCCCCCCCATTCCATGATGCCTTTTGTTCTTTTACTGGAAATGTCTCGTGGTCACTCTTTGTAGCAGTTCAAACTCACTAAACTCACTATGTTTATAGTAGCCTGGGTGACCAAACTTCGGTTTCTAGCAATCACCCCTAGCCTTGCATGCTAATCTTGGCCACGGTTTGACTCTAACTCACCCCGATGCTGCATTTTACCTTCCGTTGTTAGTTTGTTCCCAGTTCAGGGATTTAATGTTTCTCTTAGTTTTCCATTGCAATATTTTTAGCTCCTTGCACTGTTAGGTCTTTTCTCTCCCGCTGTCCTAACATTTACAAGTTCTATCTGTTTTGGGTTGTGGCGTGGTCCATGGGCGCAGAGGTCTCACATACTTCGCCAGCTTCTCTGTTGGCTTTCTCCCAGACTCCACACGCCGCACTGTGGGCCCTCTGTGCCTGTTGACCCTACTGGTTTTAACATGTGTGTATCTTAGTGCTCCGAAAAGTTTCTGGTATTTCCAGATGATAATTAGTCAATGTATTTTCTGGTAAAGATTGTTCTCCCCCCCTTTTTTTTTTTCCTCTCCCTTGTCTATCTCCCTTTACCCTCCTCACCCAGGGGACACCAACCCATCTCTTGTCTCCTACATACTATTGCCCGTTTTGTTTAACGTAATATTCTTTCTCCTCTTAGGTTGCGCGTAGACTCCCTGTTCTTCTCCCTGCATGTGATATTTTTCTTCTCAATTAGATCTCCACCACCCCCAATTTTAATTTTAATTTTATTTATTTTTTATTCTCTTGTGGCGACTTGGAACTTTTGTTCCCTCGCCTTTCCGGACCACTAAGTCCTAATTATAGGAGTACCAATCTCCTTTGTATTGAGTAACCTGCTCTTCCTCTTTTTCCTAACTTTCTCTACTTTGCTCAATTCGAATTGCGTACTCTGCTCCTTTACCACCTTTTTTTTTTCCTAAACTCTTTCTCTTGAGCGAGTCGGCACCTTTCCTCTGCTCCCCCTTTTCAATACCCCCTCTATACTCCCCCCTCTCTCAGCACCATGCCTTTTACCATTGCCTCTATGAATGTCCGGGGCCTTAACACGCCTCATAAACGCTCTCACTTGTTCCGTACAATCCGCACTCTACGCGCAGACATAGTTCTACTTCAAGAAACACATTTTAAGCGATCTGGCCACCCCACTTTGTCTTCCAGACGATTCTCCACTGTGTTGTACTCCTCAAGTGAATCTAAGCATAACGGAGTCGCTATCTTGATAAGCAATAAACTCCCCTTTACTCAAAGCTCGGTTCATGTTGACACAGAGGGGAGGTATATCATTCTGGTTGGCAGGCTGGGGCACCTGGAAGTGACTATAGCTATCCTCTATGCTCCCAACACGGGCCAACAACGTTTTTTGAAACCCTTTTTCACGGCTCTCCAAAAACATAGAGCGGGTTATGTATTTCTGGGAGGGGATTTCAACGCAGTTCTAGACCCTTTCTTAGATAAATCCGCTCCCCAGAAACACCCTCGCACCTGTCATATATCCGATACTTTCTCTAAACTTATTAAAGAAGCATCTCTCTTCAACACTTGGCGTGCTCTTAACCCATCTTCCAAGGACTACACTTTTTTTTCCAATCCCCATCAGTCTTATTCCAGACTTGACTACCTTTTCTGCAGCCCCCCGGCCTCTAATCACATCTTGTCCTCATCGATCATCCCTAATGTCTGGTCGGATCACTCCTCCGTCATGTCCGCATTTGATCTATTGGATGCCCCAACTTCCCGTCCTTCTTGGCGCTTGAACGAGACACTTCTTAAAATTCCCTCCTTCAAATCCAAGATAGCTGGACTGCCACCAGAATACTTTTCTCTTAACAATCCTGACTCAGGATGTTCCCCATTAGTCTGGGAAGCTCACAAAGCCGTCCTCAGAGGCCATGTAATTAGCTTTGCATCTCACCGCAATAGGGAACACAAAGCATTACTTAGAAATCTTACTGATCAGGTCCAAATCCTAGACTTTCTTCATAAGCGTAGTCCCACGGACTCGAACTATAAACAGCTTATGGCAGCTAGGGCAACTCTCAATGCACTATTAACAGAAAAGATAGATAAATCTCTATGTTGGCTAAATCAGCGATTTTATGAGAAAAGCGACAAGGCTGATGCCCTCCTAGAAAATAGATTAAAGGCACGCAAAGCCCTCTCTTCTATAGTCTCGCTTAAGGATCCTAACGGTAATATAACTATAATCCCTCAGACATCAACTCTTTCTTTAAGGAATACTACACTCGTTTGTATAACTCCCCAGGCAGTACGTCCTCCCTATCTGACTCAAACACACGCATCTCCGACTTCCTGACCTCATGCTCCCTACCGCGGTTGGATTCTCCCTCATCCACTGCATTATGTAAGCCTATATCTGATGAGGAAGTATCTGCTGCTCTTAAACTACAGAAACCCTCTAAGGCTCCGGGACCGGACGGCCTACCCTTTGCTTACTATAAAACATTCGAGTGTTCTCTTGTCCCTCACTTGACATCTACTTTTAATAAAATCCTTAATGGGGAACTCTTCCATAGCGAAACTACTAAAGCACTAATTACTGTTTTTCCCAAACCTGGTAAAGATCAACAACAGGTCTCTAATTACCGCCCTATTTCTCTTCTCAACACCGACTTGAAACTCTTTGCAAAAATTCTTGCCCTACGCCTGAACCCCCTTCTTCCGTCTCTTATACATCCCAACCAAGTCGGATTTGTCCCTTCACGCCAAGCTCTAGATAATACCAGACGTACCGTTAACCTGATCCATCATGCTAACTCTGTCAAACTCCCTTCTCTTCTGTTGGCCTTAGACGCGGAGAAAGCCTTCGATAGGGTTTCGTGGGCTTTTCTCTATCAAACACTCCGTAGCTTTGGTTTTCACGGGGAATTTCTCCAAGCCATTTCAGCACTCTATTACAACCCCTCCACTTCTGTCCTAGCGAACGGAATTCTTTCAGACTCCTTTGCCATCACCAATGGTACGCGACAAGGATGCCCCCTGTCGCCTCTTATCTTCGCTCTGATAATCGAACCTCTCGCTTGACGCATCCGTCTTAACCCGGACATTACGGTCTTTTCTATCAAAGACTCACACTACAAACTTTCCCTTTTTGCGGATGACGTCCTCCTTACCCTCACTAGGCCGTTAATTTCCCTACCCAACCTTTTCAAAGAATTAACTCTCTATGGGGACCTCTCTGGATATAAGGTGAACAATGACAAGTCAGAGGCTCTCCCACTACACATCCCTCTCAACACGCTGAATCTTCTGAAATCCAACTTCCCTTTTGCATGGCGTCATACCTCCATTAAATATTTGGGGGTGCATATTACCAAATCTTACCATTCTCTTTATGACGTAAACTTTCCTCCCTTATTTAAGGGGATATCTCAAAACATTTTAGGATGGAAAAAACATTTAATTTCTTGGATTGGCAGGATTAATGCTATTAAGATGAACGTCATCCCCAAGATTTTATACCTCTTCCATACTCTCCCTGTCCCAGTCCCTCTCCGGATTTTATCTTCCCTCCAGACCCAATATGGTAAATTCATTTGGAATGATAAGAAGCCGCGATTGCGTAGGGAGACACTCCAGCAGAGCTCTACGTGTGGTGGTTTGGGCCTTCCCTCGCTATCGAGATACTACTATGCCACGGCACTCAGCCAATTAGTTGCCTGGCATTCTCCACGACACACGAGGAGATGGGTGGACTTGGAGAGCGACCTGGCTCAGGTCGACTCAGTTTCTCATCTTCCATGGCTCCCTCGCTTGCACAGACCTAAAACCATTCAGTCAGTGCCAACAATATCCCTCACTTTATCGGTGTGGGACTCACTAAAATCTAAACTTTCACTTCACACACATCCCTCTCCCCTAACTCCCATCTGGAACAACCCCTCCTTCACCCCGGGCCGATCCTATCATTTTGCTTCCAACTGGTCTAGAGCAGGCATTT